>NC_088399.1:38260558-38363058 GCF_034236695.1 Oncorhynchus nerka
TGAAGAGGAACATTTATATTTCATTTCCTTGGTTAGAAGAGGAAATAAACAGAGATCTTCTTCAGGGTTGATTTTGGCCAGTGATCATCCTTTGTTCTTTGGGAAGAAGCGACGGTGTCCTCTTGTCCCTACCTCCCTGTTAGTTTCTCTCTGTTTGGTTCAAACATCTCTCTCTCTCCAGAGAGGAACTTAATGCAGGGATGCCATTAAAATCCTTGGGCAGGCCGCCTAAGCATTTTTTCTGGTCGTCTAGTCCAAACAGTGTAAAAGATTATTTATATAAATAAGAGTTTTTCGGAAGGGAAAATGCTTTCAGTGCAAACTTAGACTAAAACAAGATATAAAGTATGTAGATTGACCTATATACAGTTGGAGTCGTAAGTTTACATACACTTTAACGAAATATATTTAAACTCAGTTTTTCACAATTCCTGACATTTAATCCTAGTAAAAATTCCCTGTTTTAGGTTAGTTAGGATCACCACTTTATTTTAAGAATGTGAAATGTCAGAATAATAGTAGAGAGAACGATTTATTTCAGCTTTTATTTCTTTCATCATATTCCCAGTGGGTCAGAAGTTTACATACACTCAATTAGCATTCGGTAGCATTGCCTTTAAATTGTTTAACTTGGGTCAAATGTTTTGGGTAGCCTTCCACAAGCTTCCCACAATAAGTTGGGTGAATTTTGGCCCATTCCTCCTGAAAAAGTTGGTGTAACTGAGTCAGGTTTGTAGGCCTCCTTGCTCGCACACGCTTTTTCATTTCTGCCCACAAATATTCTAAGGGATTGAGGTCAGGGCATTGTGAAGGCCACTCCAATACCTTGACTTTGTTGTCCTTAAGCCATTACTCCGGGGTGGCAGGGTAACCTAGTGATTAGAGCGTTGGACTAGTAACCGGAAGGTTGCAAGTTCAAACCCTTGAGCTGACAAGGTACAAATCTGTCATTCTGCCCCTGAACAGGCAGTTAACCCACTGTTCCTAGGCCTTCATTGAAAATAAGAAGTTGTTCTTAACTGACTTGCCTAGTAAAATAAAAATATATATTTTTTGCCACAACTTTGGAAGTATGCTTGGGGTCATTTTCCATTTGGAAGACCCATTTGCGACCAAGATTTAACTTCCTGACGGATGTCTTGAGATGTTGTTTCAATATATCCACATAATTTTCCTTACCTCATGAAGCCATCTATTTTGTAAAGTGCACTAGTCCCTCCTGCAGCAAAGCACCCCCACAACATGATGCTGCCACCCCCGTGCCTCACAATTGGAATGGTGTTTTTCGGCTTGCAAGCTTCCCCCTTTTTCCTCCAAACATAACTTTTGTCATTATGGACATACAGTTCTATTTTTGCTTCGTCAGACCAGAGGACATTTCTCCAAAAGTACGATCTTTGTCCCCATGTGCAGTTGTAAACCGTAGTCTGGCTTTTTTATGGAGAAGTGGGTTTTTCCTTGCTGAGCGGCTTTTCAGGTTATGTTGATATAGGACTCGTTTTACTGTGGATATAGATACTTTTGTACCTGTTTCCTCCAGCATCTTCACAAGGTCCTTTGCTGTTGTTCTGGAAGTGATTTGCACTTTTTTCACCAAAGTACGTTCATCTCTAGGAGACAGAACGCGTCTCCAGCCTGAGCGGTATGACGGCTGTGTGGTTCCATGGTATTTATACTTGCGTACCATTGTTTGTACAGATGAACGTGGTACCTTCAGGAGTTTGGAAATCACTCCCAAGGATGAACCAGACTTGTTTTTCTTGGCTGATGTCTTTTGATTTTCCCATGATGTCAAGCAAAGAGACACTGAGTTTGAATGTAGGCCTATAAATACATCTACAGGTACACCCCCAATTGACTCAAATAATGTCAATTAGCCTATCAGAAGCTTCTAAAGCCATGACATAATTTTCTGGAATTTTCCAAGCTGTTTAAAGGCACAGTCCATTTAGTGTATGTAAACTTCTGACCCACTGGAATTATGATACAGTGTATTATTAGTGAAATAATCAGTCTGTAAACAATTGTTGGAAAAATTACTTGTGTCAGGCACAAAGTAGATGTTCTAACTGACTTGCCAAAACTATAGTTGGTTAACAAGACATTTTTGGAGTGGTTGAAAAACAAGATTGAATGACTCCAACCTAAGTGTATGTTAACTTCTACTTGTATTTGTATTTGTTTATAATATAATCTTTGAGAACTAACAA
Source organism: Oncorhynchus nerka (assembly GCF_034236695.1). NCBI lineage: Eukaryota > Metazoa > Chordata > Actinopteri > Salmoniformes > Salmonidae > Oncorhynchus > Oncorhynchus nerka. The sequence continues at coordinate 38,262,769 of NC_088399.1, forward strand.
CCACCCAAGTAAAAGCTAGGCAGTTCGGGAGAATAGAAAATTCGCAAAACAATGAATTTATCAGTATTGATTTTGTTGTTATGTTTGAGCAAAAGAACACAGCCTTAGCCATCGCAAAATGCATAGAATTGCAGGACATTTTAAAATGCCCCTTTCGTTCTCATCATATGTCCTCAATAGTGTACCACAGAGAACCACCATACAGTAGACCCTGAAGGTCCTGAAGGAGTTGGATGCAGTTTGCTTGCGAAGCAGCTGGTGTCGATTGTGATGCGCGACTTCACGTGGCTTAACATGAAAACATGTGACATCCTACAATGGTCCATGTGTTTCTTTCTCACCTGAGACTAATATGAATGTCAATCATATCCGACGAGTGTCAATGGAAACCCATAGGAGTGTATGTCCAGTGTGATGGAACTCCAAAGAAACAACCCTCTGCAGTGATTCCCTCCTTGCTGAAGCCAGGTCTGACTGTGAGGAAGGTGTATGATTCTCCCAGTGTTATGCTTATGAAAGACATGCGGGTTTGGTTTAGTTAAGTCTTCAAGAGGCATGTAGGAGCGTAGACTAGTATCACAGTTAGTCGACTACGACCTGCTCTGTGGCTGTCCCTCCCAACTGCAGTGAGACACACACTCTGATAACATCTGGGTAACGATTTTCTAATGGAAATGTGCCCTGCGGATGAAATAAGAAACCACTTTCTTCTATCGTTCTGTCACACACCATTTGTTTGTGTATCGTTTCTCTCTCACAGTGTCTATGGTGGTTACGTTGTGTGAGTTTTGTGGTGATGCGAGACACAGCGTCAGTGTTTGTGTTGAAGGCATTAGCTTAGCTGGGGTTTAAAGTATATTAACACAAAGCAATGGTTACTCCTCTCTCTCTCAACCTTGTGTTACAGTGTGTCAGCTGTGAGAAGAGCCTAAAAAGCTGTTTTGTTTGAACATCTGCATCCCAAGGCTTTACCCAATGATGGCTCTACTACGTAGGAGAGGAGAGGGGTCCCGCTGCCGCCCTTCGGGGCTGGACAGACCTCCCGTCGCCGGCCATGAAAAGACATGAGGAGAAGGGATTAGTAGGGGTGGGGGGGTGGGGGGTGGGGGCTTGTTCACTTGGCGGCCGCTCTTTCAATGGCAACACACAACCCTTCTGACCTGCGTGAGCTCTCGCCTGAAGAGTTGGGAGGAATCAGGAAATGATCACAGCATCTATTGGCTTGGTAAGAATGCAAACAGACTGCTGGTATAGGGAGAGCTGAGGAGGGGAGGGGTGGCTGTGTACGACTTATTAACTACCCAGTGATGGAATCCTCTCAGGGAGGGTGACTTTTTGGTTTGGCCCATCAGTTGTGCATCAGCATGAATGGATGTTGTCCGGGGATTTTCAGGAGCAGGTGGGCACACTGGCATGCAAGCAATTACACACCCGGACACACACAGTCACACACACACAGTCACACACACACAGTGGCACACACACAGTCACACACACAGTCACACACACACAGTGGCACACACACAGTCACACACACACAGTCACACACACACAGTCACACACACACAGTCACACACACACAGTGGCACACACACAGTCACACACACACAGTGGCACACACACAGTCACACACACACAGTCACACACACACAGTCACACACACACAGTGGCACTCACACAGTCACACACACACAGTGGCACACACACAGTCACACACACACAGTCACACACACACAGTCACACACACAGTCACACACACACAGTCACACACACACAGTGGCACACACACAGTCACACACACACAGTCACACACACACAGTCACACACACAGTCACACACACACAGTCACACACACACAGTCACACACACAGTCACACACACACAGTCACACACACACAGTGGCACACAAAGACGCACGCATGTGCACACACACGCATGCGTAATTACTCGCACTAGTTAATCACACACACTTGCACCGGCAGGATACAGTATCTGCTACTGTATGACTTTACGGTTGTCGGGAACTATGTCTGCTTCTTTGATATGTGCTTGGTCAGCAAAGGACCAGGATGCAGCAGGGTCTTGCTAGGTCCTCGTTGGTGAGTCCACTCACATGTCTGTACAGTGCTGTCACCAGCTCCCTTCACCTGTTATCCTCCTCATTCATAATACATGGACTTCATAATAAATGGACAGCGAATAGATTCATAAATGAATATAACCACAATACATATCTGAACAGCAGTGATTCACATTCAGATGGGCGATACGCTTGAACTGCATCGCTGTGATTGTATTGGCTGAATCACTATGTCAGCTGAAATGGTCAGCTTTACAGCATAGCATGGTATACACTGAGTGGCCAGAACATTACACCTTCTGAGTATTTAGTTGCACCCACTTTTGCCCTCAGAACATTGTCAATTTGTTAGGGCCTGGACTCTACACGGTGTGATGTTGGCTGGATGTACTTTGGGTGGTGGACCATTCTTGATACACATGGGAAACTGTTGAGCGTGAAAAACCTTACAGTTTTGCGTTTCTTGACGCATTCAAACTGGTGTGCCTGGCCCCTACTACCGTCCTCTGTTTTGTAGTGTACATAGGGATGGTGCATGTTTCCAAGGACAGAGAAATCCATACAAAGGAAGGTGGATTTCTCGTTACTTGCCTACAGTTTTCCAGTGTGGATTTATGTCCGCTCTGCTATCAACCTCTCTCCTGACCCTCTTATCTTGACTGAACCTTACCTAATCCCCATCACTGGGAGCACCTGTCTCACTGACCATTACTGCCCGGCAACCCGCCTCACAGGCTATTTTACTATTGATCTGTGTGTGTGTGTGTGTGTGTGTGTGTGTGTGTGTGTGTGTGTGTGTGTGTGTGTGTGTGTGTACACCATGGGAAGTCACACAAGAACTAGCGGGTCCATGTAGCTCAGATTCAGTGTGAAATGGGACAGGTCATGGGTATGACAGCAGCACATTGGTGGGTCTCAACAAGGCCAGGAAGATCTATGCAGGGTAATTTGTACATATTACCCACCATGGCCTTTCCTTTGAAGCATAGCACAGGTCCAGATCAGATTGATTTTAGGCCCCAGATAAAAACATACAGTTTGAGTTTCAGTCGTGTGATGATGTCACAGTGTAGGCTATTTCTTATGTCATTACGAAGTAGTACGGGCAGAAAACCTGTCATCCTTATTGACAGGCTTAATCTGTAATATCCCATTATTATTTTCATCTATAAGGATCATGCAAATTTATAGAAACTATATTTTCATGGGTTTTATGCCTTATAGGCTTACTGCCATGTTGACTGACTGAGTGAGGGTTGAATGGGGTGTTTGGGACAGTGCCCGTGCCTGTGGACCTAATGGCTTCAGGCTTTGACGGGATGTGCATGGTGAAATCCCCCATAATCACAGCTGCACTGATGCTTTAAGGGGCGCTTTGAGGGGATTTAGCGCTAATGCTAATGTCCAGGTGCCAATCTGTCTGCAATCAGGCTTTACAGCACAGGGCTGGCAAGCGCTAACTCAGAGACGAAGACATGGGCTTTACATACAGCAGTTAACTGAACAGTTAGCCTATATCGCATGGAATAATGGCCATCCAGTTGTAACAGCGAACACTGTTCAGTGTCGTAGAGGTGTGTGTGTGTGTGTGTGTGTGTGTGTGTGTGTGTGTGTGTGTTAACCTTCTTCGCAGAGCTGGGGCCTGGATAGACTGCTTCTGCTCCTGCTGGCCCCATGCTCTGGGACACACACGGGACTGGGCTGTCCATTTTTGACGATGTCAGGGAGCCGGGAACACTGCCATCTGTTTTCTCCTCTCCACTTGGTCCTCTCTCCTCTCCTCTTCTCTCCTCTGCTGTCTCTGGCATGATGATGGGCCCAACTGTGCTGCCGTCACACTGTGGGGTGAATGCTTCATAAATATCACACCAGGGGGAGGTGTGTGAGCGTGCCTCTGTACCCTGGAAAGAGTGCGAGAGAGGTGTAAAATGAATCTGGGTGAGATGTCCTATGAATTCATTTCACTGTTGGTGTGTGTTCAGTACTACAGTACATTGATAGTTGGTGTGAGATGTCATGTGTCATGAATACATGTAATTGGCTGTTGTGGTATGTGGACACTGTGACCTGTCAATAGCATTGTGAGACATTGTTCTGTTTCTAATCAAATCACCACCCCTCTGTGCCCACTGCTGATAGCCTTCATCACCATATTGTATTTGTTTTGACACACGATAGATGATCATGTAAATTAACCCACGTCTAGTTGTCAGGGTGGCTGAGTATTTGATTGGTTGAGACTGGTCACATGGGGTTCCCAGCTGTGACGGTGGCCACATGTTTGCTTGTCCCAGAAATGGATTGTGACACGTGTTTGTAGCTGATTCGTCTATACATATGTATCCCCCACCCCGCTCCCCTCTGCCCCCTCTGCTCTAAACAAATGAAGTCTAATGTAAACAATGCCTGCATGTGTCATGCTGTACTTCAGGAAGCATAAGGGAGGCTGGTCCTGCCATGGATCCTCAGTCACAAGCTTTTGGCTTGGCAGTTCCTTCCTTACTGTAGGGGGAAGGCTGAGGGTGGTGGGGCAGGGCCAGTTCTGGGGTTGGGAGGGGGTGAGGCTGTGGGTGGGGATGGGGGAGGTAGGATGGGTAGAGAGGGTTATTGCCACTCCATCTTGTGATGATTCTTTTTCATATTTCGTCGACTCTGGGTGAGAAGCTTTATTCTCTGATCTGTCCCGCCCAGAGTTGGGCCTCCCATGGCACCATGACTGAGACGAGAGAGAAATCAATAATGTGGAAAAAAGACAGAGAGAGAGCCTTTGACTGGTCTGCAGGATAGGACAAAGAGAGTAGGAGAGTATAGGGTGGGAGAGGAGGACTGGGTGTCGGACAGTGAGGAGAGTGAGGAAGTGAGGAAGGGGGCAGAGGTTAGATAGAAGGAGCAGAGGTTAGATAGAAGGAGCAGAGGTTAGATAGAAGGAGCAGAGGTTAGATAGAAGGATGAAGGTGTAGAGGTTAGATAGAAGGTGTAAAGGTTAGATAGAAGGAGCAGAGGTTAGATAGAAGGATGAAGGAGCAGAGGTTAGATAGAAGGAGCAGAGGTGTAGAGGTTAGATAGAAGGATGAAGGTGTAGAGGTTAGATAGAAGGAGCAGAGGTTAGATAGAAGGAGCAGAGGTTAGATGAAGATGAAGATGAAGGTTAGATGAAGAGGCAGAGGTTAGATAGAAGGGTGAAGAGGCAGAGGTTAGATAGAAAGGTGAAGAGGCAGAGGTTAGATAGAAAGGTGAAAGGGCAGAGGTTAGATAGAAAGGTGAAGAGGCAGAGGTTAGATAGAAGGGTGAAGAGGCAGAGGTTAGATAGAAAGGTGAAGAGGCAGAGGTTAGATAGAAGGGTGAAGAGGCAGAGGTTAGATATAAAGGTGAAGAGGCAGAGGTTAGATAGAAGGGTGAAAGGGCAGAGGTTAGATAGAAGGGTGAAGAGGCAGAGGTTAGATAGAAAGGTGAAGAGGCAGAGGTTAGATAGAAGGGTGAAGAGGCAGAGGTTAGATAGAAGGGTGAAGAGGCAGAGGTTAGATAGAAGGGTGAAAGGGCAGAGGTTAGATAGAAAGGTGAAGAGAGCATAGTGAGAGACAGAGAAGGGGGGCCTAAATAAAAAGAGAGTGATTTACATGATCTGGTTCTCATATTTAGTTCATCTCACTGTGTTGGTGTCACCATATTAAGGCTTAATTCATATTCATGCCCATAACCCAATATTACCCAGTGAGGCATGAACAGGAAAGACATGGCACTGAAAGGCAGGGTAATGCTCTATTCCAGCCTCATCATTTCTCCCCTCTGCCAATGGGTGAGGCCAGGGCACAATATGGGGGCACGCCCAAGCCCTGCAGCTAGCTTAGGTGGGTGGTGTGCCAACCCGTGGATCTGGAATGACAAAGCACCCTATATCAAAGGCCTTAACCAAGTGATGGGACAAAAGTCACCTAATACACTATTCTCTACAGTAGCCATTTTCATGCAGATTTCCAGTCTCAGTCCAAAGTGCATTATGAGTGCCTGGTAAGCATCTGTGTAATAGAGTATAGCCTATGTTAGAGGCAGCATGGCATGTCTGCTCATTACACGGGTGTTTAGCCACACGGAAAGCAACACTTCAGCATTCAGACTCCCCACAGTGTTTTAAAAGGCTGACAGATGCAAACCTATACATATTCATGTACTGAAAGGGACAATGGAGCAGCCATAACGTCCATTCACCATCGTAGTGTATGGCTTACCATATCGGTCAGGTATTCATTCCTCTGGGTGGTTGAGCCACGCCATGGTCCTTAGACTGGTGCTTGGTCCTAACCCGCTTCACACTAGCACTTAGCCTGAGCTCCACCTGCCTTTGAAGCACCCTAGACTCCCATTGAAGTTAAACACTTTCATTATGCAGTTTAGAGCGGAAGCGGAGGTGTATAATGATGGAGGGAGGGGAGAAGGGAGAGAGTAGAGAGAGGTGTATAATGATGGAGAAGGGAGAGAGTAGAGAGAGGAGGTGTATAATGATGGAGGGAGGGGAGAAGGGAGAGAGTAGAGAGAGGTGTATAATGATGGAGAAGGGAGAGAGTAGAGAGAGGTGTTTAATGATGGAGAAGGGAGAGAGTAGAGATAGGAGGTGTATAATGATGGAGGGAGGGGAGAAGGTGGAGAGAGTAGAGAGAGGAGGTGTATAATGATGAAGGGAGAGAGTAGAGAGAGGAGGTGTATAATGATGGAGGGAGGGGAGAAGGGAGAGAGTAGAGAGAGGAGGTGTATAATGATGGAGAAGGGAGAGAGTAGAGAGAGGAGGTGTATAATGATGGAGGGAGGGGAGAAGGTGGAGAGAGTAGAGAGAGGAGGTGTATAATGATGGAGGTAGGGGAGAAGGTGGAGAGTAGAGAGAGGAGGTGTATAATGATGAAGGGAGGGGAGAAGGGAGAGAGTAGAGAGAGGAGGTGTATAATGATGGAGGGAGGGGAGAAGGTGGAGAGTAGAGAGAGGAGGTGTATAATGATGGAGGGAGGGAGGGGAGAAGGGAGAGAGTAGAGAGAGGAGGTGTATAATGATGGAGGGAGGGAGGGGAGAAGGGAGAGAGTAGAGAGAGGAGGTGTATAATGATGGAGGGAGGGGAGAAGGGAGAGAGTAGAGAGAGGAGGTGTATAATGATGGAGGGAGGGGAGAAGGTGGAGAGAGTAGAGAGAGGAGGTGTATAATGATGGAGGGAGGGGAGAAGGTGGAGAGTAGAGAGAGGAGGTGTATAATGATGGAGGGAGGGAGGGGAGAAGGGAGAGAGTAGAGAGAGGAGGTGTATAATGATGGAGGGAGGGAGGGGAGAAGGGAGAGAGTAGAGAGAGGAGGTGTATAATGATGGAGGGAGGGGAGAAGGTGGAGAGAGTAGAGAGAGGAGGTGTATAATGATGGAGGGAGGGGAGAAGGTGGAGAGTAGAGAGAGGAGGTGTATAATGATGGAGGGAGGGAGGGGAGAAGGGAGAGAGTAGAGAGAGGAGGTGTATAATGATGGAGGGAGGGAGGGGAGAAGGTGGAGAGTAGAGAGAGGAGGTGTATAATGATGGAGGGAGGGAGGGGAGAAGGGAGAGAGTAGAGAGAGGAGGTGTATAATGATGGAGGGAGGGAGGGGAGAAGGGAGAGAGTAGAGAGAGGAGGTGTATAATGATGGAGGGAGGGGAGAAGGTGGAGAGAGTAGAGAGAGGAGGTGTATAATGATGAAGGGAGGGGAGAAGGGAGAGAGTAGAGAGAGGTGTATAATGATGGAGGGAGGGGAGAAGGGAGAGAGTAGAGAGAGGAGGTATATAATGATGAAGGGAGAGAGTAAAGAGAGGAGGTGTATAATGATGGGGAGAAGGGAGAGAGTAGAGAGAGGAGGTGTATAATGATGGAGAGAGTCGAGAGAGGAGGGGTATAATGATGGAGGGAGGGGAGAAGGGAGAGAGTCGAGAGAGGAGGTGTATAATGATGGAGGGAGGGGATAAGGGAGAGAGTAGAGAGAGGAGGTGTATAATGATGGAGGGAGGGGATAAGGGAGAGAGTAGAGAGAGGAGGTGTATAATGATGGAGGGAGGGGAGAAGGGAGAGAGTCGAGAGAGGAGGGGTATAATGATGGAGGGAGGGGAGAAGGGAGAGAGTCGAGAGAGGAGGGGTATAACTGTTTCCTCTGTCTCTGGTGGGGGACAGCTGGCATCGCCATGGCCATGGAGGCACAAATACACCCAGGAGTGCATAATGAGGCGTGGAAGCAGAATTTGGGCGGTTAGGAGGGTTTGGGACGGGCTCCATCATATGTCTGTATTAGCCTTGGAGGAGCCTCCAGCACGCCATCTCAAAGCCCGCCAAACAGCCACCCATAAGCCCACTCACATGTGACTCACGACCAGCATTAAATCAGTTTAAATACAGGCACGCATTTAACCTTGTTACACCACACTGGTTTCACCAGATGAGAGAGAGTGAGAGGTAGAGAAAGAGAGAGAGCAAGCGTGAGATAGAGAGGGAGAGGGAACATGGGGAGGGGGGGTCTGATCTGAGTAAAGTGGCCCACGTCCGTGACTGTGCGGGGGCATTTGGCACCACATGTCTCTGGGTGTCATCATTAACATGGTGGCCTGCATTATGCTCACACACAATCCTGTGTGTGGCTGCGCATGACGATGTTGCTAAGAAACACCACATTGCTCTCCTCGCTTGTCAACACATTAAGTTTAACATCTATTCAACAGATTTAGGCGGAGCAGACGGGCCTGTCTTACTGACTGAGTGAGGAGATGCCGACTGTGTTGTAGACTGTGTCTGACTATGACCGTGTCATTGACTGTGTTCTCTCTCTGCTGTGTGTTCCAGGTGATCTCAGCCCTGTCCAGGATCTCCCACCACAGCATCGCACAGATCAAGGGGATCAGGTATGTCTTCTCTCCTCCCGTTGCCCATTTGAGAAAGAAGAACATTGAATACGTTCACTGTATCGCTCAATCAGACACGGTTGTTTAATTGTGGTAACAGGTTAGATCTCGGCCCACTTATACCACGGCCTCTATTGATAACCCGTTCTGGAAGGACCACATGGAAGTCCAGTATCAGATGGCTTCAGATCACATCTAAACTCTACCTCATATCGCTTTGTGTCACGTCAAAGGAAATAGCTCACACTAGTTTATTGGGCGCTGCGAAACCGCTTTCTGATTTCTCTTTATTTGTTCAATCTGTTCTCCCTGCTCGCTGGCTCCACAAATAAAGCAGTTTCATCCTGGCGGGCTGGGTAATGAGTTGATGGAGCGTGTCCATTAGGCCCCATGCCAGACCAGGGAACACAGAGACGGGCTCTGGCCATTAATAAATACTACACAGCTTGGTGAGAGGTGGCTAAGTCACTTCTGTCCTGTCTGGCCAGCACAGTGTGGTGAAAACAAATCACAGCCTGTTTGGTTCCTTTACGTTGTTGTCAATTAGCAGATACTCTTATACAGAGCGACTTACAGTAGTGATTGCGTTTTATTAGATTTTTTGTACTGGTCACCTGTGGGAATCAAACCCACAACCCTGGCGTTGCAAGCCCCATGTTCTACCAACTACCGACTGCCCTCCAGAGTGCCATTTGGGGAAAATGTAATTTCATCCAAAACACCCTGGCATGTACAGTACCAGTCAAAACACCCTGGTATGTACAGTACCAGTCAAAACACCCTGGCATGTACAGTACCAGTCAAAACACCCTGGCATGTACAGTACCAGTCAAAACACCCTGGCATGTACAGTACCAGTCAAAACACCCTGGCATGTACAGTACCAGTCAAAACACACTGGTATGTACAAAACACCCTGGCACCTACTCATTCAAGGGTTTTTCTTTCTTTATACAATTTTAGTGAAGACACTATGAAATAACACATATGGAATCATGTAGTAACCAAAAAAGTGTTCAACAAATCTAAATATATGTTATATTTGAGATTCTTCAAAGTAGCCACCCTTTACCTTGATGACAGCTTTGCACACTCTTGGCATTCTCTCAACCAGCTTCACCTGGAATGCTCATCCCAGACTCGTACTGCTGTACATGTACAGTACATTAACCATGTGCAGTCAGATCATGAATTATATATCTTTCAATCATCCACCACGTCACTGATTCTCTCTCACACCAACATAGGAAGCATGCCAAGAGGCACATGACCAACACATGGCATGGTCTAGGACACATGAAGGTACATGATGTTAACATGTCTGTCCTTGCAGAGGGGTCAGTGTATATTTACATTTACATTTAAGTCATTTAGCAGACGCTCTTATCCAGAGCGACTTACAAATTATATCAGTTGTTAAACACCCACCACACACTCTGGCCTCTCGATTCCTCCTGTCCTTCCCCTACTGCCTGGGATAAAGGCGACTGAGGCCCCTCTGCCCCTGTAATTTTACAGAGACCTGTCAGTCCTCTTCAGTCTCACCCCCATGCCCCCTGTCACTAAACACAGACGTGTCCCTCTCTCACCCCAGAGACACTCAGCAGTTAAAAACACTCCTCCTGTTCTCTCTCTCTGCTCCTCTGGCTCTCTCTCTGTTTCTCTCTTTCTCTCTCTCGCTGTTCCTCTCTCTCTCTCTCTCTCTCTCTCTCTCTCTCTCTGTTCCTCTCCCTCTCTGTTTCTCTCTCTCTCTCTGTTCCTCTCTCTCTCTCGCTCTGTTCCTCTCCCTCTCTGTTTCTCTGTTCCTCTCTCTCTCTCTCTGTTCCTCTCTCTCTCTGTTTCTCTCTCTCTCTCTGTTCCTCTCTCTCTCTGTTCCTCTCTCTCTCCCTGTTTCTCTCTCTCTCTCTCTGTCCATCTCTCTCTCTCTGTTCCTCTCTCTCTCTCTCTGTTCCTCTCTCTCTGTTTCTCTCTCTCTCTGTTTCTCTCTCTCTCTCTGTTCCTCTCTCTCTCTCTGTTTCTCTCTCTCTGTTCTCTCTCTCTCTCTCTCTGTTTCTCTCTCTCTCTGTTTCTCTCTCTCTCTCTGTTCCTCTCTCTCTCTGTTCCTCTCGCTCTCTGTTTCTCTCTCTCTCTCTCTCTGTGTTCCTCTCTCTCTCTCTCTCTCTCTGTTCCTCTCTCTCTCCGTTTCTCTCTCTCTCCTCTCTCTCTCTCTCTCTCTCTCTCTGTTCCTCTCTCTCTCTGTTTCTCTCTCTCTCTATCTCTGTTTCTCTCTCTCTGTTTCTCTCTCTCTCTCTGTTCCTCTCTCTCTGTTTCTCTCTCTCTGTTTCTCTCTCTCTGTTTCTCTATCTCTCTCTGTTCCTCTCTCTCTCTGTTTTCTCTCTCTCTCTCTCTGTTCCTCTCTCTCTCTCTCTGTTTCTCGCTCTCTCTCTGTGTTCCCCTCTCTCTCTCTCTCTCTGTTCCTCTCTCTCTGTTTCTCTCTCTCTGTTTCTCTATCCCTCTCTGTTCCTCTCTCTCTCTGTTTCTCTCTCTCTCTCTCTGTTTCTCTCTCTCTCTCTCTCTGTTCCTCTCTCTCTCTCTCTCTGTTTCTCGCTCTCTCTCTGTGTTCCCCTCTCTCTCTCTCTCTCTGTTCCTCTCTCTCTCTGTTTCTCTCTCTCTCTCTCTCTGTTCCTCTCTCTCTCTCTGTTTCTCTCTCTCTCTATCTCTGTTTCTCTCTCTCTGTTTCTCTCTCTCTCTCTCTCTCTCTGTTTCTCTCTCTCTGTTTCTCTCTCTCTCTGTTCCTCTCTCTCTCTCTCTGTTTCTCTCTCTCTCTCTGTTCCTCTCTCTCACTCTGTTTCTCTCTCTCTCTGTTCCTCTCTCTCTGTTCCTCTCTCTGTCTCTCTCTGTTCCCCCCTCTCTCTCTCTCTGTTTCTCTCTCTTTGTTTCTCTCTCTCTGTTTCTCTATCTCTCTCTGTTCCTCTCTGTCTCTGTTTCTCTCTCTCTCTCTCTGTTCCTCTCTCTCAGTTCCTCTCTCTTTCTGTTCCTCTCTCTTTCTGTGCCTCTCTCCCTCTCTGTTTCTCTCTCTCTGTTCCTCTCTCTCTCTCTCCCTGTTCCTCTCCCCCTCTCTCTCTCTGTTCCTATCTCTCTCTGTTCCTCTCTCTCTCTCTCTCTCTCTGTTCCTCTCTCTCTCTCTCTGTTTCTCTCTCTCTGTTCCTCTCTCAATCTCTCTCTCTGTTTCTCTCTCTCTCTGTTTCACTCTCTCTCTCTATCTGTCCCTCTTTCTCTCTCTCTCTCCCTGTTCCTCTCCCCCTCTCTCTGTTTCTCTCTCTCTCTCTGTTCCTATCTCTCTCTGTTTCTCTCTCTCTCTCTGTTCCTCTCTCTCTCTCTCTCTCTGTTTCTCTCTCTCTGTTCCTCTCTCAATCTCTCTCTCTGTTCCTCTCTCAATCTCTCTCTCTGTTTCTCTCTCTCTCTCTGTTTCTCTCTCTCTCTGTTCCTCTCTAAATCTCTCTCTCTGTTTCTCTCTCTCTCTCTCTGTTCCTCTCTCTCTCTCTCTCTCTGTTCCCCCCTCTCTCTCTCTCTCTCTCTCTCTCTCTCTGTTCCTGTCTGTGAGTTTGATCTGTGGATAATTGTTCCGGAGGCGTGTTCATTGACTTGCTGTTGAAGTCCATTGATTGGTTCTTTGATGCCTGTTGGCCGTAATGATTCTATGATCAGGCCTGTGTGTCTCTGTCACTGTCGGCCCTGAGCCCCAGCTTTACCGTAAGCCTCTCTCCACCCTGCAAACCCAGAAACACTCAGCACCTGGAACACTCACTGTCCAAGCCCTGTCTCCATGAGAAATCCATGAAAAGTTTCCATCAAAAAGTGATGAATAGAGGTTAGGAATAATGGCCCTCTGTCTTTACGTCCTGTTCCTCATCTATAAGGTGGGAGCTCTCCTGGTATTCCTAATCTATAAGCTGAGAGCTCTCCTGGTATTCCTCATCTATAGGCTGAGATCTCTCTTGGTATTCCACATCTATAAGCTGAGATCTCTCCTGGTATTCCTCATCTATAAGCTGAGAGCTCTCCTGGTATTCCCCATCTATAGGCTGAGATCTCTCCTGGTATTCCTCATCTATAGGCTGAGATCTCTCCTGGTATTCCTCATCTATAAGCTGAGAGCTCTCCTGGTATTCCTCATCTATAAGCTGAGAGCTCTCCTGGTATTATGAAACTCATAGCAGGACCTTGATCTCTCCCTGTTCTCTCTCCTGATAGTTAAATAGTCAAATCAATCTCCCTCCCTCCTTCTCCTTCGTAATAACGATCCTCAGCTAATCCAAAACCACCTCTTAGTTGACAGTAGGCCGACTCACACTTCTCCTTAAGTGTTCTAATTCACCCCTGTGTCGGTGTGTGTGTGTGTGTGACTGTGTTCCCTCAGTGTGTCAGAGTGCTGTAGTGTGCGTGAGAGCAGAGCTCCACAGTGAGAACGAGGACAGCAGACACAGAGGCTGCAACACAGCAGGAGAGAGACTGCAGGCGGAGAAGTGTCAGGATGCTCTCTCTCTTCCACTCATCCCTCTCACCCTCATCCCAGGCTGGGGCATTAGGCATGCTAATGCCCACTCAGGACAGTGTGTGTGACAAAAGACACGTTAGCCACTCATATACATTACACGTCACACAATACACATGTATACACCCTCAACTATGCTATACATGTAGATTGCAAATTCGCATCCTAATTCACATATTACTCACATAACACACATAAGCATGCATAATCGTGCATACGTTACACACAGTAAATATGAATGAGTCATGCAAAGCTAAATGAAGGGAAAGTCAGATGGACGTTTATCAGGGTTGCTGGGTGGACTACCACAAGATGGGGCCTGATAGAACGTACTGCCTCAACTACACTGAACTGTTTCTCTGCTTTGGGCCATTGGGTCCTGCTAGAAATTACTGCTCTGCCTACTGCGACTGCAGTCACACCTAACAACTGCGTAGTTCCTCATAGTAGTTCCTCATAATGCGTAGTTCCTCATAATAACCTCCTCATAGTTATTTGCTGATAGCGGTTCAACAGCTGCTCTGTCCTCAACACGTGTGCCATTGATTACCTTTACCCAACCGTTTGGCTGTGTGCCATTGATTACCTTTACCCAACCGTTTGGCTGTGTGCCATTGATTACCTTTACCCAACCGTTTGGCTGTGTGCCATTGATTACCTTTACCCAACCGTTTAGCTGTGTGCGCATTGATTACCTTTACCCAACCGTTTGGCTGTGTGCCATTGATTACCTTTACCCAACCGTTTGGCTGTGTGCCATTGATTACCTTTACCCAACCGTTTGGCTGTGTGCCATTGATTACCTTTACCCAACCGTTTGGCTGTGTGCCATTGATTACCTTTACCCAACCGTTTGGCTGTGTGCCATTGATTACCTTTACCCAACCGTTTGGCTGTGTGCCATTGATTACCTTTACCCAACCGTTTGGCTGTGTGCCATTGATTACCTTTACCCAACCGTTTGGCTGTGTGCCATTGATTACCTTTACTCAACCGTTTGGCTGTGTGCCATTGAAAAAGCACTTTAACCTAATCGCGGTCTTGGTCAGTTGACAGGAGAAGGGAGTCAATGGGTGCTGCAGACTGGAATTAGTTCAGAGTCATCCATTGGTAGTTGGAAATAAACAGTCATAACCTCTACTGCCTGATTATATCTGAACACTGAAACAGGGAGAAGGAGGGAGAGGGAGAGAGCGATGTTGAGAAAGAGAGGTTGAGGAGGAGGGAGAGAGAGAGAGCGATGTTGAGAAAGAGAGGTTGAGGAGGAGGGAGAGAGAGAGAGCGATGTTGAGAAAGAGAGGTTGAGGAGGAGGGAGAGAGAGAGCGATGTTGAGAAAGAGAGGTTGAGGAGGAGGGAGAGAGAGAGAGCGATGTTGAGAAAGAGAGGTTGAGGAGGAGGGAGAGAGAGAGAGCGATGTTGAGAAATAGAGGTTGATGAGGAGGGAGGGAGAGAGAGCGATGTTGAGAAAGAGAGGTTGAGAAAGACAGGGACAGCAGTTGAGAGAGAGCGGTTGAGGAAGAGAGAGAGCGAGGTTGAGAAAGAGAGGTTGAGAGAGAGGTTGAGAGACAGGGACAGCAGTTGAGAGAGAGCGGTTGAGGAAGAGAGAGAGCGAGGTTGAGAAAGGAGGAAGATAGGGAGCACAACAGAAAGAACTGATTGGAAAGAAAGAAGGAGAGCGAGGGCTGCCAGGTGACCTTTTCCAGGACAGCCAGCCAAGCTCTGTGATGCATTGTGTTCCTTATCCTGATGTTAGTGTGACAAGTTAGTCCCTCATAGTGACCACACAAAACATGTCCCGAGTGATTGTTTTGTAAACAATGCATTGAATACATTGTATTCAGCTAAACATAGATACAGGAGATATGATTTTGTGCCACCTGGAAGGTCTTGGAGTCACCAGCCTGGGGAATCATGACAGCATCAATGAGCAGCCAGTGGTGTTGTTTATTTTAGATGAAAACCTGGGGATATGGTTTGATTGGCCATCTGGTAATTGAATTGACTGATTCTGTTAAACTCCCTTTGGGGTTCCATAGATGTGAGTCCAAGTGACAGAATGAACTGGTTAACGGAAAAGCACAAATTCAGTTAGATAAGAGGCGTGACACAAGAGGACAGATTTAATAAAAACAATTAGTTGAAAAGTGTCATATTCCAGGATAATTGAAAATGGCCAACAGTGTTTACTTAGTGCCTGTACTAATACTGCTATCACCACAACTAAATAACTGAATTAACAGAACGCACAGTGGATGTCTCTAGGTGAACATGCGGTAATAGGAGATGCAGCTGTGACTGTCAGGGTTCAGTCAGTGCACTATCCACCTGATTATCTCCCACCCACTTCAGACTGAGCCCTAGGTACTTACACACTCTCTCTCTCTGTCTGTCTCTCTCTCTCTCTCTCCTGAACCCACCCACTTCAGACTGAGCCCTAGGTACTTACACACTCTCTCTCTCTGTCTGTCTCTCTCTCTCTCTCTCCTGAACCCACCCACTTCAGACTGAGCCCTAGGTACTTACACTCTCTCTCTCTCTGTCTGTCTCTCTCTCGCTCTCTCTCTCCTGAACCCACCCACTTCAGACTGAGCCCTAGGTACTTACACTCTCTCTCTCTCTGTCTGTATCTCTCTCGCTCTCTCTTTCCTGAACCCACCCACGTCAGACTGAGCCCTAGGTACTTACACACTCTCTCTCTCTGTCTGTCTGTCTCTCTCTCACTCTCTCCTGAACCCACCCACTTTACCCCCCTCCTCTTCGTCTCTTTTTTATTTTTTACCTCTGGTGCCCCTGTGTTGATGTAACCTCGTCCCCAGGCTCCAATTGCTGCCGCATCAACAGAGAGAGCCAGCTGGTGGGCGAGATTAGTGTTGATGTAATCAGCTGTGAGATGGGGGTCTGTACGTTTCCTTTATAGGGGCTAGCAGCCTGCTCTGTGAGGAGTGGGTGTCAGCAGCACATACAGTACAGGAAGGAATGGTGTTCCTACCATACACACACACACACACACATACGCACACACACACACACACACACACACACACACATACACACACACACGCACACACACACATACGCACGCACACACTTTCTTTCACAATCTCCCTTTCTCTTTTTCTCACTCCAAGTTTCCATGAGTGATGCAGAACCTTTGTGTAGCCTGTGAATTAGGGGGGTTGATATTGTGTATGGACATGGATGAGTGTGCGTGCGCGTCCGGGTGCGCGTGTGTGTTTGCGAGTCTGTGTGTGTGCCAAGGTTATTATAGTTTTGTGATTTTCTATTAGTGTTTATTACGATTCGCTTTAACATTTTATTTGAAATTCAGTTTAGTTTTCCGACTTGACTCACTAGTTTTTATTTAGTTTCTGTTTGATAAAAACATTTCTATTTCATTTTTATATTTATTTCAGTTTTAGTTTCAGTGTTAGGGACAGAAAGTAGCCTAGAAGCCATGTACTGTATGTGTTGTAGGTCTAGCAGGGGTACTCCAGTACTCTTTGAGATGGTCCTGTCACACCTTTCCTAGGTAGCAAAGGTCCGGATGGATATTGTCATTTATAACAAACCCTCACCTTGCGACCCCAAACTGTTCAAACTGTTCACCCTTCTTGTTGGCAGAAATACAATTTAGCCGTTTTAAATGGAAATGTCCTGTAATTCTACACATTTTCCACATCTTATGTGTATTCATATGATACCAGGAGTTGAATCCTGACCGAATTCCAAAAATCAAATAATAGGTGTCTCACCTTGTCTTTCTCTTGTAATTATTTGGAGGTGCTCTTGGTGATGAACTTGGTTGGGGTTTTCCCTTGTATCTCTGTTCCCACAGGCTGCCATCTTCTGACTCTACAATACATTTACTCTTGTCCTTTCCACTCAAATGAATCCCATACGGGGCTTTGCCTTTCGCGACTGACCACTGCTGGTGTCGGGTTTACTGACGCCATTGTTCATGCCTATGGTTCACACTCATGCGCTATGCTTGCCCTTGGATTCTTCCCTGTTAACTACTGATAGCTAGTGATAGTGACGCACAAGCTAGGCCTATTTGAAACATCCCTATCTACTGGCACCATTTACCTGCAAGATTCAGATTCTCGAAAACCCCATTAGAAAAAAAGTTTATTTAAAAAAAAAAGAAGACAATTCGATTTTTGCCCAAAGTATATTACTTTTTTAAAATAAACAATTTATGATGGTTTTTATTTGATTTAAATCCGTTTTGCAGGCAAAGATAAAAGTGTCTGTCTATTTTTTGTTTTTCAAATGTTTCTCTTAGTGTGTGTGTGTGTGTGTGTGTGTGTGTGTGTGTGTGTGTGTGTGTGTGTGTGTGTGTGTGTGTGTGTGTGTGTGTGTGTGTGTGTGTGTGTGTGTGTGTGTGTGTGTGTGTGTGTGTGTGTGTGTGTGTGTGTGCGTGCGCGTGCGTGAGTGTGTGTGTGGTATTAATGGCTGTAGGACAGGGCTTCACATGTTTTGAAGTCACGTTATCCAAGGTGAACCAAGGTCAATACTCCAGTGTCCCATACACTACAGATAGATCCATTGCACTGTATTTGATTGCTCCGCAACTACTTAAATAGTTTCCCGGCTTAAACATGGCACGATGCCGGCAATCCTCATAGACCTAGTCATCCCAAACAGAATAACATCCGTGCAGTCCTCATAGACCTAGTCATCCAAAACAGAATAACATCAGTGCACGGTGGAGGCAGAAATGACAAATACCACTTGTTGAGGCATTTGTAAACTTGAAACAAACGTGATAAAACATGTGTTGCGTGTGGATGGCACATTATCACACAACAGTAAAGACTACATTACCCACGCATGGTAGCACATAGATACTTGTGGTGCTAACTGCCCCCAATAGATTTACTAGACATATTCAGAGAAATGGTTCATGGCATGTTAGCATTCGGACATTTAGCATTGTGTTAGCGTTTCAAACATTTCATTAGCTATCATCCATATGAAATGAATACATTTTTTCTCAATGCACACACAGATGCAGCACACAACTGAACCATGTAGCATGTTCTGAAATGCAGCTTGTATACAATCTGGAACTCTTAATATCTCACCATCGCTTAATTCACCCAATATGCTATTTCACCTTTAGCCTCTGTTAAAGTTCCAGATGAAGCATCTTGATGAAATTCCAGGAGAAAAAGATTGAGAAATCCAACTATTTAAGTGGCTAATTGATTAGTCATCCATTTGAACATTCTAGCATTCCCTGGAGGGCTCTACTCAGTTAGAGAGAAAGGAATTGGAAAAGGGCTCAATCTTATGGATTTGAGTCATACTTTATGGTTTAAGTAAATCTCAAATTACACCTTATTTCCCATACAGGGTTTAAAACAGGAAATGGTGTAATTTGAGAAATAGCCTTTGTGGCATACTAAGCTACAGTATGCCAGTCAGCCTTGCACAGACTGTTTGACTTTGTATGTTCTGTGTTGATGGCTGATTTGTGTCTATGGGGGAACAGTGGAGCTCATGAATAAATGAGACTGTTGTATTATAGATGATGATGATGGCGTGAGATTGACAACTTGACTGATAGACACTCATCCCCTGCTGTTACCATATCTTACTGTGGCTAATTCTGTCTCTCTCTCTCCCTCCGTGTGTGTGTTTTAGGCCCTTTCCTTCAGAGGACACTGCTCTAAATGAGGATGACGTGTACCGGAGTCTTGAGGAGCTAGCAGAGTATGTAGCCAGCCCCCCTGCTGCACCCCTCATCACACACACACACACACACACACACACACACACACACACACACACACACACACACACACACACACACACACACACACACACACACACACACACACACACAAACACACACAAATGGCATTCGGATGTAGCTGCAGCAGCACAGCCGTAACCGTCCATACTGCCACCTTCCTCCGTCCTCCTGTTTACACAAACTCCCTGCCCTCCGTCACTCTGTCCGTTGCCATGGTGACACCAGTAGAACATTGGCTTCCTGCCTGCCACGTTGGCTCAGTGACTCTATGGCTGGCTGGCTGCATGGCTTGGGTGATGAGTGGGTGGGTGTGAAAGCCAGCTCAGGTCGAGGGAGCGGCAGAGGCAGGGAGGCTGGCCTGGGGTGGGGTGGTAGGGTGGAGGCTGTGTTATGCGACAGCTCCCATTCCTCTGATTAATGGAGAATAATTAGGTGCTGCGCTGAGATAGGTGTCATTCATCACCCAGAGAAAGCGAGGAGGAATGGAGGGGGGGGGGGGATAACAGAGTGCCACCACTACTGCCTGCTGAATAGATTACTGAAGGAAAACGTGCAGAAGCATAGAGGAGTGAGGGCCAGGCAGGCTAATACTGGATTAAGGCTCAGCTTAGCCTCCAGCCCAACCCAACACTTGGGCCTTACTGGAAAAAGCAGCTCTGTTTCCAGACATAGAGAGAATAGTAAACACACAGGTGCTGGGCTGCATGTCATACAGTATAGCTTGGTTTAGGAAGGATCTTCCATAAGCACCCAATGCAAAGTTTCCATCCAACGACCTTAGTCAGAGCAATGACAAAGCAATCTCAAAAGGTTGTTGGATAAGGCACGTAGAATGAGGCATTTGATTGTAATGCATCATTGTGGTGGTCCTGTGATGCCTTACCTACAGTTGTGTTGTAGGTAGCACAAAGCGTATCAGCAGGTCCTAGTGGAAAGGTCCTCTGCTTTCATTACATCCCTTTTAGTTTGCCCTTTATCTTTTGACCCCACGCCCTATAACCCAACCTCTCTCTGATACGTGGTCATAACACCTTCTCTGACCTGCCCGGAGCCTATGGTGACCCCTAGTCATTCCACGGAGGTTGGGCCTTGGCCACAGCTTCCTACTCCGGTGTGAACCTGCTCTTTGTCTCACCTAACAGGTGCAAAGTGCTGCTGTATCTTATTGAATTAATGAAGCCACGGTGCTTCACGGACCTTTAGAGGATCAGATATGCTTTTCATTATCATCGACGGCCCCAGTCCACGTAATTGATTCATCAGGAGATCCTGCATGTAATGGAGTAGGACACACTCAAGCAAGGAGTAATCTCACGCTCATAGTGTTGTTAATTGGCCCATGATATTGATGTACGGTCAATTTAAGATGAGTGTGTGACTGAAATGAGAGAGCGATATGCCAGTGGATGAGTAGGTTTAACTATATTGAACAAAAATATTAAAGCAAAATGCAACATTTTCAAAGATTTTACTGAGCTACAGTTCATATAAGGAAGTCAGTCAAATGAAATACATGAATTAGGCCCTAATCTATGGATTTCACATGACTGGGCAGGGGTGTAGGGGCCTTTCAGTGCATAGGCCCACCCACTAGGCAGCCAGGCCCTACCACTGGGGAGCCAGGCCTAGTCAATCAGAATTAGTTTTCCCCCAAAAAGGGCTTCATTACAGACAGAAATACTCCTTATCACCCCCCCCCCACCAATGATACCACAGGTGAAGAAGCCGGATGTGGAGATTAAGCACTGGCATGCTTTACATTTTGTATTTATTTAAATAGGCAAGTCAGTTCTTATTTACAATGACGTACTACCCCAGCCAAACCCGGACAATGCTGTGCCAACTGTGTGCCGCCCTATTCAGTCTGGATTTGAACCAGGGAGTGTAGTGACGCCTCTTGCACTGAAATGCAGTGC
The DNA here is from genome assembly GCF_034236695.1 of Oncorhynchus nerka. Taxonomy (NCBI): domain Eukaryota; kingdom Metazoa; phylum Chordata; class Actinopteri; order Salmoniformes; family Salmonidae; genus Oncorhynchus; species Oncorhynchus nerka. The sequence continues at coordinate 38,283,948 of NC_088399.1, forward strand.
CTTAGACCGCTGCACCACTTGTGGTCTGCGGTTGTGAGGTTGGTTGGACGTACTACAAAATCATCTGAAACTACATTGGAGGCAGCTTATGTTAGAGAAATTAATATAACATTCTCTGCCAACAGCTCTGGTAGACTTTCCTGCAGTCAGCACCTTAATTGCACGCTCTCTTTAAAACTTGAGACATCTGTGGATGTCAAAACTGCACATTTTAAGTGGCCTTTTATTGTCCCCAGCACAAAGTGCACCTGTGTAATGATCACACTGTTTAATCAGCTTCTTGATATGCCACACCTGTCAGGTGGATGGATTGTCTTGGCTAAGGAGAAATGCTCACTAACAGGGATGTAAACACATTTGTGCACAAAAGTTGAGAGATGTAAGCTTTTTTTTGCGTATAGAAAATGTCTAGGATTCTTTTATTTCAGCTCATGAAACATGGGACCAACACTTTACATGTTGCGTTTATATTTTTGTACAGTGTATTTATGTACTATATTTATCAATACTAGTGTAAAACCAAATCAAGCGTGTGGTGAAAGATTCATAAGACTACATTAGGCTGCAACTGACAGAATACCAATCTGATTCCACACTCCAAGACTGCTTCCATCACGTGGACTGGGATATGTTTCGTATTGCGTCAGACAACAACATTGACGAATACGCTGATTCGGTATGCGAGTTCATTAGAACGTGCGTTGAAGATGTCTTTCCCATAGCAACGATTAAAACATTCCCAAACCAGAAACCGTGGATTGATGGCAGCATTCGCATGAAACTGAAAGCGAGAACCACTGCTTTTAATCAGGGCAAGGTGACCGGAAACATGACCGAATACAAACAGTGTAGCTATTCCCTCCGCAAGGCAATCAAACGAGCTAAGCGTCAGTATAGAGACAAAGTAGAATCTCAATTCAACGGCTCAGACACAAGAGGTATGTGGCAGGGTCTACAGTCAATCACGGATTACAAAAAGAAAACCAGCCCCGTCACGGACCAGGATGTCTTGCTCCCACGCAGACTAAATAACTTTTTTGCCCGCTTTGAGGACAATACAGTGCCACTGACACGGCCTGCAACCAAAACATGCGGCCTCTCCTTCACTGCAGCCGACTTAAAACATTTAAACGTGTTAACCCTCTCAAGGCTGCAGGCCCAGACGGCATCCCCAGCCGCGTCCTCAGAGCATGCGCAGACCAGCTGGCTGGTGTGTTTACGGACATATTCAATCAATCCCTATCCCAGTCTGCTGTTCCCACATGCTTCAAGAGGGCCACCATTGTTCCTGTTCCCAAGAAAGCTAAGGTAACTGAGCTAAACGACTACCGCCCGTAGCACTCACTTCCGTCATCATGAAGTGCTTTGAGAGACTAGTCAAGGACCATATCACCTCCACCCTACCTGACACCCTAGACCCACTCCAATTTGCTTACCGCCCAAATAGGTCCACAGACGATGCAATCTCAACCACACCGCACACTGCCCTAACCCATCTGGACAAGAGGAATACCTATGTAAAAATGCTGTTCATCGACTACACCTCGGCATTTAACACCATAGTACCCTCCAAGCTCGTCATCAAGCTCGAGACCCTGGGTCTCGACCCCGCCCTGTGCAACTGGGTACTGGACTTCCTGACGGGCCGCCCCCAGGTGGTGAGGGTAGGCAACAACATCTCCACCCCGCTGATCCTCAACACTGGAGCCCCACAAGGGTGCGTTCTGAGCCCTCTCCTGTACTCCCTGTTCACCAATCACTCAATCATCAAGTTTGCGACACAACAGTGGTAGGCTTGATTACCAACAACGACGAGACGGCCTACAGGGAGGAGGTGAGGGCCCTCGGAGTGTGGTGTCAGGAAAATAACCTCACACTCAACGTCAACAAAACTAAGGAGATGATTGTGGACTTCAGGAAACAGCAGAGGGAACACCCCCCTATCCACATCGATGGAACAGTAGTGGAGATGGTAGCAAGTTTTAAGTTCCTCGGCATACACATCACAGACAAACTGAATTGGTCCACCCACACAGACAGCATCGTGAAGAAGGCGCAGCAGCGCCTCTTCAACCTCAGGAGGCTGAAGAAATTTGGCTTGTCACCAAAAGCACTCACAAACTTCTACAGATGCACAATCGAGAGCATCCTGGCGGGCTGTATCACCACCTGGTACGGCAACTGCTCCGCCCACAACCGTAAGGCTCTTCAGAGGGTAGTGAGGTCTGCACAACACATCACCGGGGGCAAACTACCTGCCCTCCAGGACACCTACACCACCCGATGTTACAGGAAGGCCATAAAGATCATCAAGGACAATAACCACCCGAGCCACTGCCTGTTCAGCCCGCTATCATCCAGAAGGCGAGGTCAGTACAGGTGCATCAAAGCTGGGGCCGAGAGACTGAAAAACAGCTTCTATCTCAAGGCCATCAGACTGTTAAACAGCCACCACTAACATTGAGTGGCTGCTGCCAACACACTGACTCAACTCCAGCCACTTTAATAATGGGAATTGATGGGAAATGATGTAAAATATATCACTAGCCACTTTAAACAATTCTACCTAATATAATGTTTACACACCCTACATGATTCATCTCATATGTATGCGTATATACTGTACTCATCATCTACTGCATCTTTATGTAATACATGTATCACTAGCCAATTTAACTATGCCACGTTGTTTACATACTCATCTCATATGTATATACTGTACTCGATACCATCTACTGTATCTTGCCTATGCCACTCTGTACCATCACTCATTCATATATCTTTATGTACATATTCTTTATCCCCTTACACTTGTGTGTATAAGACAGTAGTTTTGGAATTGTTAGTTAGATTACTTGTTGGTTATTACTGCATTGTCGAAACTAGAAGCACAAGCATTTCGCAACACTCACATTAACATCTGCTAAGCATGTGTATGTGACAAATAACATTGGATTTGATTTGATTTGAGGTTTAGTTCATGTTGAGGGACTCTTGTGATTGTCTGTTGGAGTAAAAGTCTCAGTAAAGGTCATATTCGATACCTTGCTGAATGAACTATTTCCATGTTAACAGTATCATGTCAAATGCGTTCATGTCAAGGTACATGTAAGAGGAATGAAGATGGTGGATGGTAGTATGAGCCCACCTGAAATGGCCTGGTCCTTAAATTGAGTTTGTATCTGTTTACCTGAGGCAGGGTCTCCTTAATTACGGTCTCAGGTTCATCTTCACAACCTTAGCACTGCTTCCGGCCTGTGACTCTGTAATGTCAACTCCCAGCAGTGCTCTGCTCTTTGCTGTGCAGTTAGTCCTTCCTGGAGTTGACAAAGCATGAAATGGGTGCAGTTGTCAAGGGACTATTTTTGTCTGAATGACAATCTTCAGATTGAGAAGCAAATGTTGTCAGAAAGGCTTTACATCAAGACAATAACAGTATATTTCTATCACTCCTTGGTGGGGAGTCAGATTCAAGGCTGACAACTCAATGTACTGTAAAGTTAGAACCAAAGAGTGTTACAGTTGACATCACAGAGGATCTGGGGACATGTTATCACTGACTAGGCCTAATTGATGAGCATTTAGGGAATTCTACGTTGAGTAAAGTATACCCCTACAACAAAAAACACATGTCAAATTTGCAGTTTCACAAGTGAAATCGCATTTTCAGATGTGAAATAGCTGTTTTCACATGTTGAGGTTTAAATAAACACTTTGTTAATGTTTCAATTAAAGATCGCCACTTTAAACACCATTAATGTTATTATATGGTGCAATCCTCTAGTGAGTGGGTTTCTTTATTTTCTACCATTAAGCAACTTCTGAAGTATAGGAGAAAATTGTTCTTAGTATTGCAAACAAAAATATTGATATTGAAAGCAAAACATAAACCCAAAAGTATTGATAGAAAAATAAAATATTACAAAAACATTTAATGAATGGATGCCAAAAATAGTTTTCTGTGAGAGATATTTGATGAAAATGCAATTAAATACATTTTCTGCAATTTTCTATTTTATTTGACATTTTTCGTATGAAATGTTTTTGTAAAGGTAGTGCTGAGACATATCTCCTGCTCCCTCACAAGATCCATAGACCATATCCCTGAGACTACACTGCCTGTGTGGGATGGATGTTTATGTCATGTGTACAACATCATGTCAGGGTGAGGGAGCCAATCTAATACAGAATGTAGAGGTGGGTATGAGGTTAGTCCTTTATTGGTAGGAGAGCTCCCCTGCTGATAACAGTAGGAGGGGCATGCAGGTGGTGCTCTCTCCATATGTTGCTCTTTGTCCAACTAGTCCTCCTTCAAGCCTGGGCAATGTCACCTTGTCTGGCCATGGCTTCCCATTCATATCATCACTATTGACTTGATTTTCTATGATGGAAGCTTCTCTAATGTCAAAAATGTAAAGTGTGGTGTACTGCAGGGCAACTCTCAAAGCCCTCTACTCTTTTTTATTTTTACCAATGACCTGCCGCTGGCATTAAACAAAGCATGTGTGTCCATGTATGCTGATGATTCAAACATATATGCATCAGCAACCACAGCTAATGAAGTCAATGAAACCATTAATGGCCGCGGCCACCCTAATCTGGTGGTCCCAGCGCGCACGACCCACGTGGAGTTCCAGGTCTCCGGTAGCCTCTGGAACTGCCGATCTGCGGCCAACAAGGCAGAGTTCATCTCAGCCTATGCCTCCCTCCAGTCCCTCGACTTCTTGGCTCTGACGGAAACATGGATCACCACAGACAACACCGCTACTCCTACTGCTCTCTCTTCGTCCGCCCACGTGCTCTCGCACACCCCGAGAGCTTCTGGTCAGCGGGGTGGTGGCACCGGGATCCTCATCTCTCCCAAGTGGTCATTCTCTCTTTCTCCCCTTACCCATCTGTCTATCGCCTCCTTTGAATTCCATGCTGTCACAGTTACCAGCCCTTTCAAGCTTAACATCCTTATCATTTATCGCCCTCCAGGTTCCCTCGGAGAGTTCATCAATGAGCTTGATGCCTTGATAAGCTCCTTTCCTGAGGACGGCTCACCTCTCACAGTTCTGGGCGACTTTAACCTCCCCACGTCTACCTTTGACTCATTCCTCTCTGCCTCCTTCTTTCCACTCCTCTCCTCTTTTGACCTCACCCTCTCACCTTCCCCCTACTCACAAGGCAGGCAATACGCTCGACCTCATCTTTACTAGATGCTGTTCCTCCACTAACCTCATTGCAACTCCCCTCCAAGTCTCCGACCACTACCTTGTATCCTTTTCCTCTCGCTCTCATCCAACACTTCCCACACTGCCCCTACTCGGATGGTATCGCGCCGTCCCAACCTTCGCTCTCTCTCCCCCGCTACTCTCTCCTCTTCCATCCTATCATCTCTTCCCTCTGCTCAAACCTTCTCCAACCTATCTCCTGATTCTGCCTCCTCAACCCTCCTCTCCTCCCTTTCTGCATCCTTTGACTCTCTATGTCCCCTATCCTCCAGGCCGGCTCGGTCCTCCCTCCCGCTCCGTGGCTCGACGACTCATTGCGAGCTCACAGAACAGGGCTCCAGGCAGCCGAGCGGAAATGGAGGAAAACTCGCCTCCCTGCGGACCTGGCATCCTTTCACTCCCTCCTCTCTACATTTTCCTCCTCTGTCTCTGCTGCTAAAGCCACTTTCTACCACTCTAAATTCCAAGCATCTGCCTCTAACCCTAGGAAGCTCTTTGCCACCTTCTCCTCCCTCTTGAATCCTCCTCCCCCTCCCCCTCCTCCCTCTCTGCAGATGACTTCGTCAACCATTTTGAAAAGAAGGTCGACGACATCCGATCCTCGTTTGCTAAGTCAAACGACACCGCTGGTTCTGCTCACACTGCCCTACCCTGTGCTCTGACCTCTTTCTCCCCTCTCTCTCCAGATGACATCTCGCGTCTTGTGACGGCCGGCCGCCCAACAACCTGCCCGCTTGACCCTATCCCCTCCTCTCTTCTCCAGACCATCTCCGGTGACCTTCTCCCTTACCTCACCTCGCTCATCAACTCATCCCTGACCGCTGGCTACGTCCCTCCCGTCTTCAAGAGAGCGAGAGTTGCACCCCTTCTGAAAAACCTACACTCGATCCCTCCGATGTCAACAACTACAGACTAGTATCCCTTCTTTCTTTTCTCTCCAAAACTCTTGAACGTGCCGTCCTTGGCCAGCTCTCCCGCTATCTCTCTCAGAATGACCTTCTTGATCCAAATCAGTCAGGTTTCAAGACTAGTCATTCAACTGAGACTGCTCTTCTCTGTATCACGGAGGCGCTCCGCACTGCTAAAGCTAACTCTCTCTCCTCTGCTCTCATCCTTCTAGACCTATCGGCTGCCTTCGATACTGTGAACCATCAGATCCTCCTCTCCACCCTCTCCGAGTTGGGCATCTCCGGCGCGGCCCACGCTTGGATTGCATCCTACCTGACAGGTCGCTCCTACCAGGTGGCGTGGCGAGAATCCGTCTCCTCACCACGTGCTCTCACCACTGGTGTCCCCCAGGGCTCTGTTCTAGGCCCTCTCCTATTCTCGCTATACACCAAGTCACTTGGCTCTGTCATAACCTCACATGGTCTCTCCTATCATTGCTATGCAGACGACACACAATTAATCTTCTCCTTTCCCCCTTCTGACGACCAGGTGGCGAATCGCATCTCTGCATGTCTGGCAGACATATCAGTGTGGATGACGGATCATCACCTCAAGCTGAACCTCGGCAAGACGGAGCTGCTCTTCCTCCCGGGGAAGGACTGCCCGTTCCATGATCTCGCCATCACGGTTGACAACTCCATTGTGTCCTCGTCCCAGAGCGCTAAGAACCTTGGCGTGATCCTGGACAACACCCTGTCGTTCTCAAATAACATCAAGGCGGTGGCCCGTTCCTGTAGGTTCATGCTCTACAACATCCGCAGAGTACGACCCTGCCTCACACAGGAAGCGGCGCAGGTCCTAATCCAGGCACTTGTCATCTCCCGTCTGGATTACTGCAACTCGCTGTTGGCTGGGCTCCCTGCCTGTGCCATTAAACCCCTACAACTCATCCAGAACGCCGCAGCCCGTCTGGTGTTCAACCTTCCCAAGTTCTCTCTCACGTCACCCCGCTCCTCCGCTCTCTCCACTGGCTTCCAGTTGAAGCTCGCATCCGCTACAAGACCATGGTGCTTGCCTACGGAGCTGTGAGGGAACGGCACCTCAGTACCTCCAGGCTCTGATCAGGCCCTACACCCAAACAAGGGCACTGCGTTCATCCACCTCTGGCCTGCTCGCCTCCCTACCACTGAGGAAGTACAGTTCCCGCTCAGCCCAGTCAAAACTGTTCGCTGCTCTGGCCCCCCAATGGTGGAACAAACTCCCTCACGACGCCAGGACAGCGGAGTCAATCACCACCTTCCGGAGACACCTGAAACCCCACCTCTTTAAGGAATACCTAGGATAGGATAAAGTAATCCTTCTCACCCCCTTAAAAGACCTAGATGCACTATTGTAAAGTGGCTGTTCCACTGGATGTCATAAGGTGAAAGCACCAATTTGTAAGTCGCTCTGGATAAGAGCGTCTGCTAAATGACTTAAATGTAATGTAAATGTAATTAACTTAGAGTTGCATTCTGTTTTGGAATGAGTGGCCAGTAATAAACTAGTCCTGAACATATCTGTATTCGGTACAAATCATTTCCAAAGTTCTAGACCTCATCTGAATCTGGTAATGAATAATCTTGTTGTTGAACAAGTTGAGGAGACTAAATTACTTGGTGTTACCTTAAATTGTAAACTGTCCATAGTCAAAACATAGATAGATTCAATCATTGTAAAGCTGGAGAGAGGTCTGTTCCACACCACAGTCCAAAAAGGCAAGTTCTGCAGGATCTAGTTTGGTCTTATCTTGATTATTGTCCAGTCGTGTGGTCGTATGCTGAAAGGAAAGACCTAGTTAAGCTGCAGCTGGCCCAGAACAGAGCAGCACGTCTTGCTCTTCATTGTAATCAGAGGGCTAATATTAATAGTATGCATGCCAGTCACTCTTGGTTAAGAGTTGAGGATAGACTGACTGCATCACTTCTTCTTTTTATTGGAAACATTGTGCTGAAAATCACATACATTTTATGCATAGTCAACTTACACACAGCTCTGACACACACACTTACCCCACTAGACATGTCACCAGGGGTCTTTTCACGGTCAACAAATCAAGAACAAATTCAAGAAAGTGTACAGTATTATGTAGAGCCATTATTGCATGGAGCTCTATTCCATCTCATATTGCTCAAATAAACAGCAAACCTTGTTTAGAAAAACAGATTAAGTGGGGCCTTCCGAGTGGCGCAGCAGTCTAAGGCGTCATTACAGACCCGGGTTTGATCCCAGGCTGTGTCGCAGCCGGCGGCGACTGGGAGACCCATGAGGCAGCGCACAATAGGCATAGCGTCGTCTGGGTCAGGGGAGGGTTTGGCCCGGCCACAATGTCCTTGTCCCATCATGCTCTAGCGACTCCTTGTGACAGGCCGGGCGCATGCAGGCTGACTTCATTCGCCAGTTGTACGGTGTTTCCTCCGACACATTGGTGCGGCTGGCTTCCAGGTTAAGTGAGCAGTACAGCTTGGCAGGGTCGTGTTTCGGAGGATGCATGGCTCTCGACTTAGACTCTCTCCCAAGTCCGTATGGGAGTTGCAGCGATGGGACAAGATTATAACTACCAATTGGATATCACAAAAATGGGGTAAAAACTACAAAGAAAACACAAGAAATAGATAAAGCAACACCTCATAGCACTACGCCTCTCCCCTCTTTGACCAAGATAGTTTGTGTGTATGTATTGATATGTAAGCTACGTGTGCTTTTTACATTTTTTTTAATGTAGTTCTGTCCTTGAGCTGTTCTTGTCTATTAATGTTCTGTATTATGTCATGTTTCATGTTTTGTGTTGGACCCCAGGAAGTAGCTTCTGAGTAGCTTCTGCTTTTGCAGCAGGTAACGGGAATGATAATGTCCAACCAAATACCAAATACTGTATCTATCTGTTCATGTTAGGTATTGTTGGGAAAAGCAGTGAAAAGATGACCTATTAAAGAGCTTGAAGGAGAATTCAGGTTTGCTCTACATAGAGAAAGTTGGCATCTCCCTACACAGAGAATCTCAAAAGAGTAATGTAACATTGCCTTGAAACAGCCCTCCCAGATACGTACTTGCTCAATGTTTGGACAGCCTCTGAGATCTGATATAGTCAGAGCTAATAAAATGGAAGCCCATGGCAGCAACCTCTCTAACTTCATGAGAAAGAAAGGGCCTCATCGCCCTAAAACTTTCTGATTAAATCAGGGAAGAAAGGGAAGCAAGATATTTCCGTCCCAAGTAAATCTGTTTATTTATCCATCAGCTTACAAATGTGCTGGCCCTAGTCATATGTCTCTGGGTAATCCACTTTTCTACAGTTGCACACACACATTTGTCAGTAATTGCATCGCCAGCCTGGTGGTGAAAACCAGAATGACCTTCCATTGAATTTGGTCTGCACACCCTGCAGTCTGCAGAGAGAGAGTTGAAATTCCCCATACACAGTGAGGGAAAAAAGTATTTGATCCCCTGCTGATTTTGTATGTTTGCCCACTGACAAAGATATGATCAGTCTATAATTTTAATGGTAGGTTTATTTGAACAGTGAGAGACAGAATAACAACAAAAAAATCCAGAAAAACGCATGTCAAAAATGTTATAAATTGATTTGCATTTTAATGAGGGAAATAAGTATTTGACCCCCTCTCAATCAGAAAGATTTCTGGCTCCCAGGTGTCTTTTATACAGTGCTCCTAATCTCAGTTTGTTACCTGTATAAAAGACACCTGTCCACAGAAGCAATCCATCAATCAGATTCCAAACTCTCCACCATGGCCAAGACCAAAGAGCTCTCCAAGGATGTCAGGGACAAGATTGTAGACCTACACAAGGCTGGAATGGGCTATAAGACCATCGCCAAGCAGCTTGGTGAGAAGGTGACAACAGTTGGTGCGATTATTCGCAAACGGAAGAAACACAAAAGAACTGTCAATCTCCCTGAAATCCAGAAATCCTGCAGCTGCCGCAAGGTCCCCCTGCTCAAGAAAGCACATATACATGCCCGTCTGAAGTTTGCCAATGAACATCTGAATGATTCAGTGGACAACTGGGTGAAAGTGTTGTGGTCAGATGAGACCAAAATGGAGCTCTTTGGCATCAACTCAACTCGCCGTGTTTGGAGGAGGAGGAATGCTGCCTATGACCCCAAGAACACCATCCCCACCGTCAAACATGGAGGTGGAAACATTATGCTTTGGGGGTTTTTTCTGCTAAGGGGACAGGACAACTTCACCGCATCAATGGGACAATGGACGGGGCCATGTACCGTCAAATCTTGGGTGAGAACCTCCTTCCCTCAGCCAGGGCATTGAAAATGGGTCGTGGATGGGTATTCCAGTATGACAATGACCCAAAACACACGGCCAAGGCAACAAAGGAGTGGCTCAAGAAGAAGCACATGAAGGTCCTGGAGTGGCCTAGCCAGTCTCCAGACCTTAATCCCATAGAAAATCTGTAGAGGGAGCTGAAGGTTCGAGTTGCCAAACGTCAGCTTCGAAACCTCAATGACTTGGAGAAGATCTGCAAAGAGGAGTGGGACAAAATCTCTCCTGAGATGTGTGCAAACCTGGTGGCCAACTACAAGAAACGTCTGACCCATGTGATTGCCAACAAGGGTTTTGTCAAATACTTATTTCTCTCATTAAAATGCAAATCAATTTATAACATTTTTGACATGCGTTTTTCTGGATTTTGTTTGTTTGTTATTCTGTCTCTCACTGTTCAAATAAACCTACCATTAAAATTATAGACTGATCATTTCTTTGTCAGCGGGCAAACGTACAAAATCAGCAGGAGATCAAATACTTTTTTCCCTCACTGTAGTTGACTTTTCACTCAGCAGAGATGCAAATCTCAAAAGCTGACTGCACTGATGTGAAAATGTGACTGTACCAGTCCCGTTGGATCTACAGTATTTCAAAATCTGTCATTTTGAAACTTCCATTTAAGAGTAGATCTAATCCAAGGGCATTAGAAATGATGATGATATCAGTAGGAGCTTGAGATGACCCTTTACCAGGTTATGGTCAGTGTTGCCAAGCCAACCCAGAGAAGCCAGGCTTGCTGTAGCTCCCTGGTCAATGTCCAAACATGTGATTTAATATGTACAGCTCTGTGAAAAAGTATTTGACCGCTTTCTGATTTTCTCTATTTTGGCATATTTCTGATACTGAATGTTATCAAATCTTCAACCAAAACCTACTATTAGATAAAGGGATCCCGAGTTAACAAATAACACAAATTATACTTATTTTATTTATTTAATTAACAAAGTTATGCAACACCCACTTGACCTGTGTGAAAAATGTATTGCCCCCTTACACTAAATAACTAGTTGTGACAATAACTGTAACCAAATGCTTCCTTTAGTTGTTGATCAGTCTCTCATGTCGCTGTGGAGGAGTTTTGTCCCACTTCTTACATGCAGAACTGCTGTAACTCAGCGACATTTGTGGGTTTTCAAGCATGAACTGTGGGTTTTCAAGCATGAACTGTTCGTTTGAAGTCCTGCCACAACATCCGAATTGAGATTGGGTCTGGACTTTGACTAAGCCATGCCAAAACTTTAAATGTGTTGCTTTTTAGCCATTTTCATGTAAACTAGATTGTGTGTGTTGGATCATTGTCTTGCTGCATGACCCAGCTATGCTTCAGCGCACAGGAAACCGAACGCTGCATTCCACAGTAAGAACCTCATACCAACAGTCAAGCATGGTGGTGGTAGTGTGATGGTTTGGGGATGCTTTGCTGCCTCAGGACCTGAACAACTTGACTTAATAGAAGGAACCATTCATTATGCTCTAATTCTACAGGAGAATGTCAGGCCATCCGTCTATGAGCTGAAGCGCAGCTGGATCGTGCAGCAAGACAATGACCCGAAACACACAATCAAGTCTTATTGGCAGGACTTGAAAGGAGCAGTTCATGCTTGAAAACCCACAGATGTCGCTGGGTTACAGCAGTTCTGCATGGAAGAGTGGGCCACAACTCCTCCACAGTGACTGAGACTGATCAACAACTACAGGAAGCGTTTGGTTGGCGTCATTGCCGCTGAAGGTGGCACAACCAGTTGTTGAGTGTAAGGGGGCAATTACTTTTTCACACAGGGGTATTGGGTGTTGCATAAAATTGTTTTGTAATAAATGTAATAAGTATGTAATTGTTGTGTTATTTGTTCACGCAGGTTCCCTTGATCTAATATTAGGTTTCGGGTTGAAAATCACATTCAGTATAGAAATATGCAAAAGTAGAACAAATCTAAAAGGGGACAAATACTTTTCCACTGCACTTTAGGTCTTTGAGCTGACTCCACAAGACAGGATCACAGCATTAAAACGTCACTCTCGCAGCAGCGTGGGAATTGCACTGAGAGTGAGAGGGGGTGGTGATGCCAGAGCCCAGATATCTGTATGATTATGCTTCAAAATCGTCAGTTGTCAGCTTTAAAAACATGTTAGTTCTACTAGAAACCTGTAACCCAGAGGTCCGTATGTAGCCCTTGATGAAAGTCCAGTGATTAAGAGTGTTGGGATACGGGCTGGAGCGGAGAGCAGTAGAGCAGAAGACACAGAGCCCATTGCGTGCGAACAGGACCTCCTCTGGCCCTGCACTGTGAAATCAGACAAGAGAATTTGCCCAAAATACAGGAGTGAATCAAGAGGAGAGGAGCAGAGTGGGAAGCACACACTCTCATATCTCTTGTACACACACTCATGCATGTGCCAGTGCGCACACTCATACAGACACACACAGACATACATTCACACTCATCTACACACAGATCTCCCCCAGGAGCTAGTTCATCTTGTTCCTCCTCACTCCCCATACAGTTCATACGCAGATCGCTGCACTCACCATCATCACCATCATCATCATTCAGCTAATCATTCAGCCTGTCTCTAGGGTTTTGTGCAAGAATGTGATTTCTTCCTAAATATTGCCCCATCCCCTGAACAAATGTGTCTCTGTGGGGTCATGGGTGCCTTCAGAACAGAGTGCACTCTGGTGATAGGCAGCTCAGACATGGCGGTAGTGTGCCGGCCCACTCTTCCCATCTGTATGCAGCGAGAGTCACACCCAATAAGGGTGGCTCAGTTGGTAGAGCATGGTGGTTGCAATGCCAGGGTTGTGGGTTTGATTCCCACGGGGGACCAGTATGAAAATGTATGGACTCACAACTGTAATTCGCTCTGGATAAGAGTGTCTGTTAAATCTGTCAAATGTAAAGGAAGGAAGAGGAAACACATCATTTAGAGTGACACCACCTCAATTAAAACTTCCAACTGGTCCCACACAAGGAGAAGGACAATCATCAATATTTGATGGAGGCTGTAGCGCTCTTCTTCATTTGTTTTCTCTATTCACGCCATCTGCAAAGGTCACAAGATAATATTCCAGTCACATACAGTAGGATGGTAAATAGGGAAGGTCAGAGTTAACCAAGCCCACAATACATCAAATTAGATTACATTTTTGTCCTATGCTATTAATTCCAGTGAATGGAAAATATGTCTCTGTTTGCTATTAACCTTTTCAGAGCAACAGAGAAATTCGCACTTACCTTCAAATAGAAGAGTAAACTGGTTGATAGCAATATTAACTCTCCCAATCCTGACAAGATACAGTAACTAGACTTTGGGAATGTTTAAGAGACAGTTCTACTCTACTGTGGTGGTATGGTAATATGGAAACCCTCCAAACTGAATGACCTATACATGTCACAAGAATGAGAATTACCTCCCATGCCCATTACCTCCCATGCTGACATGACAGCATCCCCCCACGCCATTACCCTCATGCCGACACCCCTGTACCATTGAGACCAACTTTCCAGCAAGACAACTATCCAGAAGTGGCACGAAGAATAGAGCACCCTGCTGCAGCTGAGCTAAACCAGAAAAGGCATCTACTGAACATAATCTGATCCAAATCCCCCAAAATCTTTGTTATTATAAGAAATATAATTCTTAGAAATACAATCTATTATCAATATGATTTCAGTTTTAGATAAGCCACCCAGGAAAGGGTTCAAATTCGTTCATGTCAATATATGTAGCCTAAGAAACAGAGTTCATGAGATTAGTCATTTGCTAATTTACTAATCCATTTCTGAGACTCACTTAGACAGCACCTTTGATGATATAGTAGGAATACAAGGATATAACATCTATAGAAGAGACAGAAATGTCTATGGAGGATGTGTTGCTCTATATATTCAGAGACATATTCCTGTAACGCTCAGAGAGGATCTCATGACAAATGAAGTAGAGGTGCTGTGGTTGCAGGTTCACTTGCCTCATCTGAAGCCTCTTCTTTTAGGGGGCTGCTATGTATTTTCTTGGTGTCCTGAACGTTGACTGGTCATCACCTAGTTGTCCTCTCAAGAAGAAGCTTCTTACTGTGATGAATGCCTGGGGCATGACCCAGGTTGTCACTTAACCAACTACAGTGTGTGTCAATCGTGTTGGATCTCTCTTAAAAACCCTTCCTTAACCTGTCTCCTCCCATTCATCTACACTGGACTTAACAAGTGACATAAATAAGGGATTATAGCTTAATGTTTAACTGTTATATTTATTTTTAAATGTAATCTAATTGAATTTCCTTGTCTATAACTGTTCTGTACTTTGATGTGTATGTTTTATGTGGACCCCAGGAAGAGTAGCTGCTGCATGTGCAGTAGCTAATGGGGATCCTAATAAACAAAACAAACACACACACACACACGCACGCACGCACGCGCGCGCGCACACACACACGCACACACACGCGCGCGCATCACAGTCTGAGCCTGTGCACTGCTTGAATCTCTGCTAATTAAAGGTCATTCAGTCAGTGTGGTGCCAAAAGAAAACCAAAATAAACCGTTTCCCCAGTTTACCATGGCCTCCAGGTCTCAGTATTTTACAGTATAGTAGGTAGAAAACTCCACAATTGCTGTGGAACTAATGAGTTTCAATAGAAAAATACGTTCATTAGACCACTGCCTTTTATTCCCTCTGTTACGCTGTCAAACAACCACATTCTTACAATGCCTGGAGCAGGCGTTCAATTCACTTCGCTTTGTGTTTTCTTTAGTCCTCAGAAAATGACTGAAGGGAACAAACAACTTGGAGCCTTTCAGGATTTCCGTGTTTTCTGGTAGCGAGAATTAGCATAGAATGGTGTTTTGATGTTCGACAGAGGCTTTAGATGTGGCTAGAGTAGAAAGAGAGAAGGAGAGGGAGAGAGAGAGGGGGCGGGGGCAGAGGGAGCGCTCTGTGGTGGTCTAAGGCGAGCCGTATGCCTGTGCTGGTGGAGAACGTCATGACCATAGAACCACAACAGACAGGTGGCTTAGTCACGGATAGGGAAAGACATCTTTTATGGTTGTCAGGCTGGTTTAAGACGGTCCAGGCTGAGATGGGGCCATGTGTGACCAAGAGGAGGATGGCTGGGTGTGGGCTGATGGATGCCACTGTGGCTGTCAGTGGGGTGACGAGGCACACATGGATCCAAGGCCCCTGGTGCTGAATTGATCTTGCCTCCAATCTTGGATGTACACTGAACTGTCAGGGAGGGCACTGGGTTCCTGTTTCACACTTACACGAGTACACACACACACAGATAAACATACATGTGCACAACTCCACCCATAATAAATACACAGAAATGCTTTTCAACTCTGTACTGCTGCAGCTCTTAATGGGATCTCACTACATTATCTACTGGGCCGACTCTCAACTTCTGTTAGTAATTAGGCGTCGTACATCAGGGAGACATGTTTGTGGAGTGGTTGTGAAGAGTGAAGTGGGATGGAAATGACATAGATCACCACTGTGGCCTGATTTCTTGACTCCTCAGCCCTGCTGATGATGGCTAATGGGACCCTACAGTTAGTTTAGCGCTCAGCAAAGTGTCAAGTGCCTAATCTGATCTCAATGTTGTGGTTAACCTTCAGTCTTAAGTCTCGTAATCACCCTTTCAGAAGAAATTGCAATTGCATAACTGACTGAGTGTGTGTGTTTCCCAGTGAGCATGACGTGGGGGAGGATGACATCTACGACTGTGTTCCCTGTGAGGACGATGGAGATGACATCTACGAGGACATCATCAAGGTGGAAGTTCGACAACCCATGGTAAGAGATTTGTGTTTGTGTAATTCTCTGCTTGTCTCTCTATCTGTGTACGTGGGTGTGAGTGTGTGTAATTCTCTACTTGTCTCTATATCTGTGTACGTGGGTGTGAGTGCGTGTAATTCTCTACTTGTCTCTCTATCTGTGTACGTGGGTGTGAGTGCGTGTAATTCTCTACTTGTCTCTCTATCTGTGTACGTGGGTGTGTTTGTCCTCTCTGCTGCTCTCTATTCGTCGGTGTGTGTTCTGTTCTGCTCTGCTCACCTCTTATGTTTTCCCATTCCTTACGCTGCAGATCAGATACATGCAGGTAAGTGCCCTGACTCACCGTTCTGTCATCCAGCTAAGCAGCTCTGTTCATCAGTCTGACATGTCCCCCCCAACACCCTTCCTCTCGGATGACCACGCTCTGTTCATCAGTCTGACATGTCCCCCCTACACCCTTCCTCTCAGATGACCATTAGATCAATGGCGTACAGCACAGGTCAAGGGAATCCCCATCTGCCCCTGTGTGACTCACCATGACATCAACATATCACCATCAACACCATGACATTGCCACAATATGACATCATCAAAAGCAGCCAGATCAAACCTCAATACAGCCTTCATCAGTTCCTATGTCAGTTCTGTGGTTGTGCTCTCCAACACACCTGATTGTCTTCTGATACCCAGCAGGATCTGGGCCTTTGAGTCTAATTGACTCTGGTTTGACTTGTTGTATTATCAGAACTGCTTATAAACCTTCAGTTCTGTTCCAGATGACACAATAGAATGAATAGTCCTCTCAACACAACAACCAAGACTGCTGACAGCCGCAGCCACACAGGCAGTTAAGACGGAGATGATGTCAGAGGTTTTGGCCGGGTCGTTTTATCCGACTGTTACAGTCGCAGATGTTATTTTTTTCACCCGTCTCTAACTTTAGCATTGCATTGTGATTCACTGATCCGATGCTGCTGGGCTGTTTGCGCTTCTAAATGAATCTGGATGCGCTGGGCGGGGTGTTTGCCTTGGCTGGTCCACCCTCTCCAGCCCCGTTCTACTCTGCACTGGCCCCAGATGTTGCCGAAGATACAGAGCTGCAGACACAGATGTTCATTAGCACTTGCCCGTGAGCAAGCCAGCCGGCACTCAACTCGTTATAAATCCCACAGTTCCAGCGTTTATGTAACCGCTTCCCACAACACGGCCAATCGGCTTGCGTTACACGACCGGGTCCCAGCAATTACAGTTAATCAAAAGGATCATATTCTATTGGGTCATGATGGAGTGATGAGTGAGAATTGGGCTCAGTTCATTAAAAGTGCTCATCAAATTCCCATTGAGTGGTTTGGATGCAGTGCTGCAGGGCCTCTGGGTGTAGCTGGGCGCTGTTCTGCTATCCCCCTGTCTGGTCATGTTGACAGTCACAGCTCCCTATTGGCATCGGGTACTGTACATTAATGAATGTAACTCAAAGGGAAAATATATATATTTGAGATTTGAGATTAGCCACCCTTAGCCTTGATGACAGCTTTGCACACTCTTGGCATTCTCTCAACTAGCTTCACCTGGAATGCTTTTCCAACAGTCTTGAAGGAGTTCCCACTTATGCTGAGCACTTGTTGGCTGCTTTTCCTTCACTCTGCGGTCCAACTCATCCCAAACCATCTCAATTGGGTTAAGGTCGGGTAATTGTGGAGGCCAGGCCATCTGTTGCAGCACTCCATAACTCTCCTTCTTGGTCAAATAGCCCTTACACAGCCTGGAGGTGTGTTGGGTCATTGTCCTGTTGAAAAACAAATGCTAGTCCCAGATGGGATGGCGTATCACTACAGAATGCTGTGGTAGACATGCTGGTTAAGTGTGCCTTGAATTCTAAATAAATCACAGACAGTGTCACCAGCAAAGCACCATCACACCTCCTCCTCCATGCTTAACGGTGGAAACTACACATGCGAAGATTATACGTTCACCAAATCTCAAATTTGTACTCATCAAACCAAATGACAGATTTCCACTGGTCTAATGTCCATTGCTCGTGTTTCTTGGCAAAGCAAGTTTCTTCTTATTGGTGTCCTTTAGTAGTGTTTTCTTTGCAGCAATTCGACCATGAAGGCCTGATTCACGCAGTCTCCTCTGAACAGTTGATATTTAGATGTGTCTGTTACTTGAACTCTGTGAATCATTTGTTTGGGCTGCAATTTGATGTGCAGTTAACTCCTAATGAACTTATCCTCTGCAGCAGAGATAACTTTTAGTCTTCCTTTCCTGTGGCGGTCCTCATGAGAGCCAGTTTCATCATAGTGCTTGATGGTTTTTGCGACTGCACTTGAAGAAACTTATAAAGTTCTTGACATTTTCCGCATTGACTGACCTCCATGTCTTAAAGTAATGATGGACTGTTGTTTCTCTTTGCTTATTTGAACTGTTCTTGCCATAATATGGACATGGTCTTTTAACAAATTGTGCTTTCATCTGTATACCACCCGTACCTTGTCACTACACAACTGATTGGCTCAAATGCATTAAGAAGGAAATAAATTCCACAAATTAACAAGGCACACCTTTTAATTGAAATGCATTCCAGGTGACTACCTCATGAAGCTGGTAGAGAGAATGCCAAAAGTGTATAAAGCTGTCATCAAGGCAAAGGCTGGATACTTTGAAGAAACTCAAATATAAAATCTATTACATTTGTTTAACACTTTTTTGGTTACTACATAATTCCATATGTGTTATTTCCAGTGGTAGAAAAAGTACCGAATTGTCATACTTGAGTAAAAGTATAGATACCTTAAGTAGTACTTTAAAGTATTTTTTACTTAAGTGCTTTACATCACTGGTTATTTCATAGTTTTGATGTCTACAATGTAGAAAATTGTAAAAATAAGCAGCGTGTACAGTATTTATACAGTATAGTTTTATGACATACATCAAGCCATATGATTGGTATTAATGACCTTGCATGCCTAAATAACATGTTTGACACCCATCATTAGACAATCAGACACATGAACAGCCTTGTCAGGGACGTGTAATGACATAATGACATCCCAGCATCACTTGTCCTGTCGTTAATTACCTCCACAGAAAATGGGCATGACAGAAGACGACAAGAGAAACTGCTGCTTAGTGGAGATCCAGGAGACTGAGGCCAAGTACTACAAGACGCTGGAGGACATTGAGAAGGTGGGTGAGGGACTTAGATACGGAAAAGTGTATGTGTGTGTACTTACGTTTATGTACGCATCTGAGTATGTGTGTGTGTGCAGTGGGTGGCTGGCTGGCAGTGTTGGATGTAGCTCGCTGCTAGGGTAGGTGTGTTTTGCCACGTCTCCTTTGTCAGGCCTCCGGCTGGGAGCGGTGTGGAAATGTCAGCTATTGGCAGGTTCATTGGAGAGGACAAATGTCTGTGGAGCAGATCGATAGGCTTATTATTGGCACAGTCCCATGGGAAGAGACTGATCTCCAGGGCTCTGTGTGTAAACAGACACACACACACACAGACACACACACACACACACACACACACACACACAATTCACCTAGGGTTGTAAATTATGTCAGCGGTTAAACAGCAGCTTCTCCATGATGAAAAAGAGATTATTCTCAATTTGATGGAGAGTTAGACATGATCCACTCCACTGGATCCATTAGACTAAGGGTGTGTTTGTGTTTGCTGAGCCAGACAAACATGCAATTAAACCAGAATCACCTTCTTATAATCAGAGGAGTCGTTTGAGCTTGATTGAGTTGAGGTTAATAAAGCCATCATATCTTCATTACATTTTAATGGATCTATTTGTTATCATTAAGATTATGTAATGTGACAAGCATACAATGACATTACTCAAACAACAGGGAAGGTTTGTGAACATAATCAGTGGTTGGTACTCACAGCACGTCATGGGCACTTCAAACAAATGGCTACACGTGTATACAAGACAATGACTAAGCTACTAACACCGAGCAGCAACACATTATAGTGAAACCTTTTTTATGATCGATTTTCCTCGGCGCCCCCAGCGCATGCTATTGGATTGAACTGATGTTTAATATACAACTTTACACTACTACCGATTTGTTTACAACTTCAACAGGTTCAGTCAATGATGTTTGCACTTCAGGCCTACTGTATATTGCCATGCAAGTTCTTTTAACTTCTCAATTGTACTGTTTTGGTGTTCTACAGAATTATATGATCCCTTTGAAGCAAGTTCTCAGTCCACCAGACATGGAGTCCATCTTTGTAAATCTCGAGGTGAGTGCTGATGAGTGTAATCGTAGTGTCAGTGTGGAGCTGATGGAGGTGATGGAGGTGACGTGTTAGTGTGACCCAGGCTGACTATGGTTGTGCTGTACCCCATACAGGATGTGATTAAAGTCCACTTTGCCCTGCTGAGGGCCATCGACCTCAACATGGTGAGCGGAGGCAACGGTCTGGGGAAGATCTTCGTAGACTTCAAGGAAAGGTTCGTGACCTCGGGAGCTGTGTGTATGTGTGCGTGCATGTTTGAGATAGTATTCCGTGTGTGGCCCTGTGTGCATGCAGTTGGATTTAGATCCAGGATTTCAGGATAACGCATAGGATAGATGGGATTATTAAAGATGACGCCGGAGGGTAGGGCTGCCGTCTTATCGGCTCTTAACCAACCATACTATTTTAGTCGTTTTTTTGCGTTGTTCGTGACTTGTTTTGTACATAATGTTGCTGCTACCGTCTCTTATGACCGAAAATAGGTTCTGAACATCAGAACTGCGATTACTCACCTCAAATTAGATGAGTGTGTGTGAGTCAGACGCCAGGGATATATACTGCGGACACCCGACCAGGCCCAGATCCCCATGATTCGCTGGAAAAGGAAATGTAGATGTGACTAATCTGCCCTTGCCTCTGTTCTGCTAGCTAACGTTCAGTCGCTGGAAAATAAATGGGGCGAACTGAAAGCACGTATATCCTACCAACGGGACATTAAAAATGGTAATATCTTGTGTTTCACCGTGTCGTGACTGAACGACGACATTAAGAACATACAGCTGGTGGGTTATACACTCTATCGGCAGGACAGAACAGCAGCCTTTGGTAAGAAACGCCTATGCATATATGTAAACAATAGCTGGTGCACGATATCTAAGAAAGTCTCAGGGTTTTGCTCACCTGAGGTAGAGGTTCTCATGATAAGCTTTAGACCACACTATCAACCTAGAGAGTTTTCATCTGTATTTTACGTCGCTGTCTACATACCACCACAGACCAAGGCTGGCACTACAACCTCACTCAATGAGCTGTATTTCTCCATAAGCAAACAGGGAAACGCTCATCCAGAGGTGGCGCTCCTGGCCGGGGACTTTAATGCAGGGTAACTTAAATCAATTTTACCTAATTTCTATCTGCATGGTAGATGTGCAACCAAAGGTAAAACAATTCTAGATCACCTTTATTCCCCACGCAGAAACGTGTACAAAGCTCTCCCTCAACCCTCCATTTGGCAAATGTGACCATAACTCTATCCTCCTGATTCCTGCTTACAAGCAAAAATTAACCAGTGACTCTGTCTATAAAAAAGTGGTCAGATGAAGCAGATGCTAAACTACAGGACTGTTTTGCTATCACAGACTGGAATATGTTCTGGGGTTCTTCCGATGGCTTTGAGGAATACACCACCTCAGTCACCTGCTTTCAAGGAGCGGGACTCTAACCCGGAAGCTTATAAGAAATCCTGCTATGCCCTCCGACGAACCATCAAACAGGCAAAGCATCAATATAGGACTAAGATCAAATCATACTAAACTGCTCGGACGCTCGTCGGATGTGGCAGGGCTTGCAAACTATTACAGACTACAAAGGGAAGCACAGCAGAGAGCTGCCCAGTGACACAAGCCTACCAGACGAAACATGCATGAGAGCATCAGCTGTTCCCGACGACAGTGTGACAGGTCAATATTAAGAAGGCTTCTGGGCCAGACGGATTACCAAGACGTGTACTCCGAACATGCGCTGACCCACTGGCAAGTATCTTCACAGACATTTTCAACCTCTCCCTGTCTGAGTCTTTAAAACCAACCTGTTTCAAGCAGACCACCATAGTCCCTGTGCTCAAAAACACTAAGGTAACCTGCCTAAATGACTCACGTCTGTAGCCATGAAATGCTTTGAATGGCTGGTCATGGCTCATATCAACAACACTATCCCAGAAACCCTAGACCCACTCCAATTTGCATACCGCACCAATAGATCCACAGATGATGATCCACAGATGATGCAATCTCCATTGCACTCCACACTGCCCTTTTCCACCTGGACAGAAGGAACAGCTATGTGAGAATGCTTTTCATTGACTACAGCTCAGCGTTCAACACCATAGTGCCCTCAAAGCTCATCACTAAGCTAAGGACCCTGGAACCTCCCTCTGAAACTGGATCCTGGACTTCCTGACGGGCCGCCCCCAGGTGGTAAGGGTAGGTAACAACACATCCGCCATGCTGATCCTCAACACGGGGGCCCCTCAGGGGCGCGTGCTCAGTCCCCTCCTGTACTCCGTGTTCACTCATGACTGCACGGCCAGGAACGACTCCAACACCATCATTAAGTTTACTGATGACACAACGGCGGTAGGCCTGATCACCAACAACGATGAGACCTGAGATCTCTGACCTCCTCCTATAGGGTTGAGGTTAGAGATCTGACCGTGTCGTGCAAGGACAACAACCTCTCCCTCCACATGATCAAGACAAAGGAGATGATTGTGGAATACAGGGAAGGAGGACCGAGCACGCCCCCATTCTCATCGACGCGGCTGTAGTGGAGCAAGTTGAGAGCTTCAAGTTCCTTAGTGTCCACATCACCAACAAACTAACATGGTCCGAGCACACCAAGACAGTTGTGAAGAGGGCACGACAAAACCTATTCCCCCTCAGGAGACTGAAAATATTTGGCATGGGTTCTCAGATCCTCAAAAGGTTTTACAGCTGCACCATCGAGAGCATCCTGACGGGTTGCATCACTGCCTGGTATGGCAACTGCTCTGCCTCCGACCGCAAGGCACTACAGAGGGTAGTGCGTACGGCCCAGTACATCACCTGGGCCAAGCTTCCTGCAATCCAGGACCTCTATACCAGGCGGTGTCAGAGAAAGGCCCTAGAAATTGTCAAAGAATCCAGTCACCCTAGTCATAAATTGGTCTCTCAGCTACCGCATGGCAAGCGGTACCGGAGCACCAAGTCTAGGTCCAAGATGCTTCTAAACATCTTCTACCCCCAAGCCATAAGATGCATGAACAGCTAATCAAATGGCTTGTAAGTAAGCATTTCACTGTAAGGTGAAATGTGACAAATGAAATTTGATTTGATTAGTGTAAAACAGAATGGATCAATTAAAGCTCATATAAGCAAAGAGCCGACTGGGTCTGTAACACTGTTATAATGATAATAAACAATTACTAGTTCAGAGAGCACGCTCTAAATGTTCTGTGATCTGTGTAGGCTGTTGAAATGGATTCCTGTAATCTACTAGGGATTCCTGAAAACACATTAGTGTATAGCAGAGAAGGCGGTCAGAGCTGTTGAACACCCCAGCTGCAGTACAGTAATGTGGGTGATGATTTACATGCGTTTGGAGTGGTTATGTGCTTCCCGACTGTGCTGCGCTACTTTACTCTTTAGGTAATGGTAATGATAGGCCTGGTCTGGTAATGACAGGATACAGCCACGACAGCCCTCCAGGAATGTTAGTCCTGATTCAGCCTCATTTTAGGATTCACGTGGAGCTGGAGCCAAACCTGATAATATATATTTGTGTGTGAGTGAATGTGTGCTTGTGTTAAGCTGTGAATGAGCATGTTTGTGTTTACACTGTGGAAGGTGATCTGATTATAGTACATAACCGGTAAGGGGGGGGGTATGCTTGTGTCCCCCATTCCAAACAGACCGCAGCTGTTCTACATAGTTTGTTTGTCAGATTGTGTAGGTAATTGGCTCATTGCAGGGCTGCTTGGGGGACCTGGAGAGCTGCATCACACCACACAGAGCTAGCGTGACAGCAACGACACTCTCTATCCCACAATCTCTCTCACCTCCTCCCCAAACACAAAGTCCCTCCACCACACTCCCTGTGTTTATCTAACAGCCACTGCTGATCTGATTGAGCTGTCTTTATATCTCTTCAACTCTCTCTCGCTAGGCTAAAGCATGCTTAGCCCTTACAGTACCATAGACCTTTAATACACCTACTGCACAACTACACTACATCCAGAGCACAGCAAGGGCTTTTAGGTCACTGCACATCTCCTAGTTATGGCTCGTGGCCTAATCGTGTCCCACCACATGGTCTGCCAGCTGATGCTACTACAGCTCAGGCTTTAACATTACTACGATGGATAGGATTAGAGTTGTGACTTGTAGATTGTTCAACTTCCCTGCACTGCAATAAGCTAAAAAGCTATTTCCTCCCACCTTCCCATCATCAGCGCATTGAAAGATGTCAACGACAGGGAATGTTAATATTTACCTTCTGTGACATTCTGCTGAATGCGGAACAGGAGGATGTTTTGGGCAAAGCTGCCTTTGGTATTCAGGAGATGATTGACAGACAATCTCCCGTTGTTTCATTATGGGTGGCTCTCTAACCAGTAATAGAGCCCAGTGACTAGGGGATTTGGCACCGCTCAGATGGATCCATTCTCATCAAAGCCCCTCGTCGATTGGTTCTGAGGACCCGGCTTCGTTTAATTAATGTTGTTATCTCCGCTTGTAAGTCCCATTGACCTTTGCAACAATACACCAGCTTTTTCGTCTCTTTGAAAAATGAATGAAAAGCTTCTCGTGTTGTCGTTGCTGTGTCCAGTGAATGCCATGCTGAAAATGTCAGTGTGGCTAATGGCACCTTCTCTAAAACGTGTTAAGACTTGATGACAGTTTTGAATGTACTTTAGAGGAAATCCCTATCATGATAAATTGACTGAACTATCATGATAACAATAGATTGAACAATAAGCTTAACGTCATTGTGCACCTCCGTTATTTTTTACTATTACTTATTTAAAGGTTGTAGGTGTCAATTGTCCCATCAACAATCAACCAACCATATTATTCTTTTCAAACTTCACATTTCTCTAGTAGAACCCTATAGGTTATTTATTGTAATGAACGATATCACCAAGATAAGTGGTCGGTTTGGTTGGTGTTGATCATTTTCGTTTTTATCGTTCCAGCTCTAGGAAGGCAGCCTACATTTTTATAAGAGGCTCCCCTGCTGGATCACCATACATTACATAGGAGGGCTTGCCACTTTCCCAAATCCCAAACTCATTTCCGGAGTAATCCGCACCCCTGATAACCCTGTAATATGCACTTAGAGACCAGCAGAGAGCTGTTGTACCAGAGGGCTCCCACTGTGTTCCCTTCCATTTGCTGTGTGCTGAATGTGTTCAGTGAAGGTGAGGGGGTCCCAATGCCACGTGTCAGACAATATTCCCTCTCTCTGCAGCCTGTCACTTCTGCTTTGCTAGGAGATTTCCTCACTGGCCTGATGCGGCTGCAGACTCGCTACAGAAGTGGGGGGGAAGGTCCGGGGGAACAGTTACTCCAAATGGTGTTTTCTCTGAAATAACATGCATGGCAGCGTTCCCATAAAGAGAGAGCTGGTGTAGCGGCAACAGGGGTGATAGCACCGTCCGGAAGTGAGAGAGGGATTTAAAGAGAAGGTTTACATGTCACTGGTGTAAAGTGTCCCTCCCTTGCACAGAAGAGTTCGGTCTTAAGCAACTGTGGAGTTTAGGGGTTGTTTCCTCCACATGCTTTTTTTTACGTCCATCTTCCGACTTTACTCCTGACTCGCTTTCCCTCTAAATAGCTCTCACTCTCTCTCTCTCTCTCTCTTGCACCCTCTCTAGTTCAATCGAGTACAGGCTTAACTGAATGAACAAAAAGATGGAATGCAATATGACATTTTATTAAATAGTTTGGGGAATGGCCACGTCTCTGAGGGAAGATCCTTGGTGCCAGATGTTAATGACCACCCTGCTACTTGGTTTGCTGCTGGGAGGCTGGAGAATGTAACCATTATTCGAGATAAAACACATCAAGTTATTGCAGAAGACATTTTGTTTATGACGCGATAAAATACAAATGAAATGAAAATGCCGAGAAAAGGCAGTAGTAGGTCTACTGAGCTCATAAAGCATGGATGAAGTATTCATTTTTTTTTATCACTGAAGACTCATTTGATGAATTGTTCAGCAGTCTTATGGCTTGGGGTAGAAGCTGTTAAGAAGATTTTTGGTCCTAGACTTGACGCTCTGGTACCGTTTGCCGTGTGGTACTGTAGCAGAGAAAACAGTCTATGACTTGGGTGACTGGAGTCTCTGACAATTTTAGGGGCTTTCCTCTGACACCGCCTATTATATAGGTCCTGGATGGCAGGAAGCTTGGCCCCAGTGATGTACTGGGCCATACGCACTACCCCGTGTAGCGCCTTACGCTCAGATGCCGAGCAGTTGCCATACCAGGCGGTGATGCAACCGGTCAGGATGCTCTTGATGGTCCAGCTGTAGAACCTTTTGAGGATCTGGGGACCCATGCCAAATCTTTTCAGTTTCCTGAGGCGGAAAAGGTTTTGTTGTGCCCTCTGCATGACTGTCTTGGTATGTTTGGACCATGATAGTTTGTTGGTGATGTGGACACCAAGGAACTTGAAACTCTCGACCCACTCAACTACAGCCCCGTCGATGTTAATGGCGGCCTGTTCGGCCCTCTTTTTCCTATGATACCAATCCATGATTGCTGATAATGGAGTGTCGATGTGGCCATTTCACAAGCTGCTTTTGGGTTCACCTTAGTTCCAGTCCGCTCCTATGCAATCATATAGCTGTGAACAGCAGCAACCAGCCTGTGTAGACCAGTACACGGGAGTTCTCACAGCCAGGCAGGGCACGACCATGAAAGACACACCAGTTTTATATGGAGTTCCATACATTCTAATATAATGATTAGAGAGAAGAGAGTGATAGTGAGGGAGAGAAAACAGTTCAACGCATTAAGGGGAAAGAGTAAGCCTATGGGCTATACACCTTAGACTGCAAACGTGTGCTAGATCAATATGACATGACAAAAATATACATAGACCTATGATGAGTGAAGTAATTCATTGAACTGGGAAGCCTGCGCCACGTCTATCCTGTACATATGACACTGACATTTGATTGATTTGTGCAGGCACGATAGCCACTACAATGAAAGCTATATTATATTAATGATGTATATTCATTGCTTGCAGAACTTAAGAATTATGTGACAATGAGTAGGCGGCAGGCCTAACGATGAGTATCGTCAGGTAAATATAGACTTAGTCATGAATTATACTTGCAACCCACTACCAGTAGCATATGTGCCCGTGTCCCTGCAGACAATAGCCATATTTGGAAATAACTCTGTGCGTTCCCTGCATAAAAAACTTTATGACACAAAACAACATATTGTTTAACAAATGGTTGAGTGTACCCCATGAATAGCCTTGGGAGTATGCACACAAGGAGCATTACGATAAACTAGATCTGATAGCTGAAATGGAATAATATTATGTATCAACGTGGGATGACAGCTAAACACGGCAGCAAATCTTAATTTATGTAATTTATCAAGCTCTCTTCTCCTGGGGGGAAACATTAAGCACAACACATTGTGGCAAATGCTCGATGCTTCCACAAACTCTGCGGTGGAAAGGATACACTGTAACCTGGGATCTGAGGTTTTAAAGATGTACAGGGTCGTTGGTTGCGGCAGCAAGAGCGGCCCGGGTGGAGGTAGCCGCGGTGAACGTTGCAGCAGAGGAAGAAGGCCCAGAGACAGCCATCTTAAGCTTTTTCCCCCTTGCTGGCAAAGCCAATTTCTGGAACTTTTTCCTCCCTTTGGGAGAAACAACCTCTTCGACCCCGTCGTCTTGGAGTTGCAGAGATGAGTCAAGCACATTAATATTAGCCAGTTGGAGGAGCTCATGGCTGGACAGGCCTGGGCTCATGATTCTCAGAATTTGAGCGTCTGAAAATGGTCCCACTTGCGTGAGGGAATTGCATTTTTATGTCTAGTTTATAGTTTACAAGGTAAATAGGTGAATGATGTTCCGCACATGGCCAATAGGAAAGAGCTAAAGAGACAAGATGCTGTGCTAATACGTTTTTATTCATTACCACTATGCCCATAGATTGGGAAACAAAGTGAATTATGTTATGGATGAAGTTAAATGAGCCTTCAGACCAGCCTTCCTGAATGGACTTCTGTAAACTACATGAAATCCAATAAAAAATTATATGAAATTGTATTTGTCTCGTGCCGAATACAACAGGTGTAGACCTTACTGTGAAATGCTTACTTAACCAACAATGACGTTTTAAGAAAATAGAGTTTTCATAATTTGCAAATAAATTTATTAAAAATCCTACAATGTGATTTTCTGGATTTCTTTTCCTCATTTTGTCTGTCATAGTTGATGTGTACCTATGATGAAAATTACAGGCTCTCTCATCTTTTTAAGTGGGAGAAATTGCACAATTGGTGGCTGACTAAATACTTTTTTGCCCCACTGTACATGGGGTACCAGTACAGAGTCAATGTGCGGGGTACAGGTTGGTCGAGCATTTTGTTCCTTGCCATGCGGTAGCAGAGAGAACAGTCTGTGTCTTGGGTGACTGGAGTCTACCGCCTGGTATAGAGGTCCTGGATGGCAGGAAGCTTGGCCTGGACCATATGGACTACGCACTGAATAGGTGTTGTCGTGCCCTCTTCGCGACTGTCTTGGTGTGTTTGGTACATGATATTTTGTTGGTGATGTGGGCACCAAGGAACTTGAAGCTCTCGACTCGCTCCACTACAGCCCCGTCGATGAGAATGGAGGTGTGTTCGGCCCTCCTTTTCCTGTAGTCCAAGATCATCTCCTTTGTCTTGCTCACATTGAGGGAAAGGTTGTTGTCCTGGCATCACACTGCCAGGTCTCTAATCTCCTCCCTATAGGCAGTCTCATTGTTGTCGGTGATCAGGCCTTCCGCTGTTATGTCGCCAGCAAACTTAATGATGGTGTTGGAGCCGTGCTTGGCCACGCAGTTCTGGGTGAACAGGGTGTACAGGAGGGGACTGAGCAGGCACCCCTGAGGGGCCCCCGTGTTGAGGATCAGCGTGGCAGATGTGTTGTTGCCTACCTGTGCCACCTGGGGGGCGGCCCATAAGGAAGTCCAGGATCCAGTTGCAGAGGGAGGTGTTCAGTCCCAGGATCCTTAGCTTAGTGATGAGCTTTGTGGGCACTATAGTGTTTAACGCTAAGCTCTATTCAATGAACAGCATTCCCACATAAGTGTTATTTTTGTTCAGGTGGGAAAGGGCAGTGTGGAGTGCAATTGAGATTGTGTCATCTGTGGATCTGTTGGGGCGGTATGCGAATTTGAGTGGGTCTAGGGTTTCCGGGATGATGGTGTTGAACTGTACTGAACTATGGGCAATGAATACACCCCTAGACTGTTTGTCTCTTGCTGTTGTCACAACGCGGTAGGAGATATGGGCTAGGACACGTCTTGACAGGCACGCCGCTACCCTGAGCCAGAAGCCACAGAGGCCACGCAAATCAGGACTTTTTTCGAGTCACTTCAACACCTTTTCCACATGACATGTCATGCTCCTCAAGGGCCTAGCAGAAGCCGTCACATAGGCAGAGTGCTGCTTTGGCGTCCTAGAGGGGGATTTGTTCCATGCTGTCGACTGTCTCTGATATATAGAATCCCAACACTGACTCATCATCATCATCCACTCTATGATATTAGAACACAGTTTGGTTAACAGGACTCTCATTCGATTCATTTAATCCAATTATGCATATACAGTATAGTTTACGTCGTTCAGAGAGATGTAAAGGCCATGTACAGAAATGATGGGACTGGCTCCATGGCCAGTCGTCTGTACAGTCAATGGTGTTTCTGTGATGTTGAGGTTTGTTTTTCAAGGCTGTGTCCCCTATTGTTTTACCAGTCAGTCCTGTGAGTCATCCTGCTCTTGGATCAGTATCGCTACTCATTTTGTAGGACGTGAGGTTTTAGTGTCAGCTTATGAGTAACGTTTCACAGAATCATATTAAGAGTAACATTTCGCAGAATCATATTATGAGTAACATTTCACAGAATCATATTATGAGTAACATTTCACAGAATCATATTATGAGTAACATTTCACAGAATCATATTATGAGTAACATTTCACAGAATCATATTATGAGTAACGTTTCACAGAATCATATTATGAGTAACATTTCACAGAATCATATTATGAGTAACATTTCACAGAATCATATTATGAGTAACATTTCACAGAATCATATTATGAGTAACGTTTCACAGAATCATATTATAAGTAACGTTTCACAGAATCATATTATGAGTAACGTTTCACAGAATCATATTATGAGTAACGTTTCGCAGAATCATTATGAGTAACGTTTCACAGAATCATATTATGAGTAACGTTTCACAGAATCATATTATGAGTAACATTTCACAGAATCATATTATGAGTAACGTTTCGCAGAATCATTATGAGTAACGTTTCACAGAATCATATTATGAGTAACGTTTCACAGAATCATATTATAAGTAACGTTTCACAGAATCATATTATGAGTAACATTTCACAGAATCATATTATGAGTAACGTTTCACAGAATCATATTATGAGTAACATTTCACAGAATCATATTATGAGTAACGTTTCACAGAATCAATTTACTTCTTGACTGAAAGAAGCCAGCATGCTACACTGTGAGAGGGAGAGAGAAGAGGGGGTGAGACTGGTGGAGAGAAAAGGAATGAAACATTACTCTAAAGGGAAAGACAGAAGGAGTGATAGAAGGAGATATAGCTGGTTCCTAGGGGAGCATAACATCACAAGTCTCCCAGTGTGATGTGTCCAGACATCAGGAGAGGAGTGGCTGTGCTTGTCAGTGTCTCAGGGGTTAATTATGTCTGACTCCACTGCGTGTGCGTACGTGTGTGTACATGTGGCTTTGTACATGTGTGTGTAATCAACCCCTTTGTTCCACTGCTTGTCTCTGGGAGGAGAACAAAGACAGTGACTTTCCTTAAGAGCTGGAGGAACACGAAAGCCTGTTATTAGAGGGGTCTGTAAGTATTAGCATTAGCACTGTGACACGTCCTCTCTGCTGTGTCAGTATCAGAGCAGGCCCTGTGTCCCATGCTGAGGCCTGTCACTGAACAGGGGACAAATTGGTCTGTTAGGATGGCCCCTGTTCACCTCCTACCCGTGTCCTTGTCTGTCAACACCACAGACTTCTGCCTGGTTTTGGAGTGTTTTTAGTGGTGGTGGAGGAGCTTTAGAAAGCGGGCCCTCAGGCACAGAGGCACTGTCCCGGACACACTACACAGGCTCCATGGAACCATGCTGTGAACACTGCCTAACCCCATCCAGCTGAGCTCTTTTTCTCTCATGTAGCCTACACTTTATCTTATTTTGTCTTTTTATTTCTCTGTTTTCTCGTGCCATCCTTTTCTCCCAATCTCTCCTGCTGTCTGTCTGTCTGTCTCTCTCTCTCTTATATCTCTGTCTGCTCTTTCTGTCTGTCTGTATGTTTGTTTGTGTCATCTCACTCGCTCTTCCTTTATCCATTGTCACGTATAAATATACCCTGTATATTACCATGCTGTAATATAACCAATCGATAAGGATTCAAAACCTTGTGTCTAGTCTCAGTGGGTGTCTAATCCATTGCCTCGACTCTGATCACAATATCACTTTCCCCACCAGTCGCTCCACCTTAAACATCCCGCTCCTGAAATGGCCTCATAAAATAAGACCTTCATGTTCAATTAAGTCTGTGACACATGTTATTAAAGCGGGTGGCTGACACCTGCCCTGTACCCTCGTTATGCTGCTGCCTGCTGCTGAATCTGACTGCCGCTGCCTGCCTGGCTCATAATTGAGCAAGGCAGCCATTCATCTTATTCCAATTCCCCTCCTTAAGGAGAGGAGCGATCTCCCTGGCTGTGGATCAGGCCCTAATCAGGTCCTTGTTAGCCCCAGACCACGTTGTCTTTGGACCAGACCCAGGCAGGGAGCTTCACAGTGGTGGTCAGTCTAGGCCAGTCATTAATGGGGTTTAGGGATGGAGAGAGCCATCCGGATAGTTGGCCACTGGATGACTCATCCCTACCGATGGGGATCTGGTCATGTTGTGAATGTACAGTAGGCAGAGGTCAGATAAGTTGGTAAGCATTGTAAGGGGGTTTGTGCAGTCTGCAGGTGTTAGTGGGTTTGTCCATGTAAGAGGCTTAGGAAGGAGATGAGTTTAGCTTTGAGAGCTGGGGTAGTGACTGCTATCAAAGCACTCTGTTAGTGACTTATGCTCTAACTTCAAGATTAAGTGAAGAGTTGTGAAATGTTAAACAGCTTAGTGAATTATTGTGGTAATTGAATTGAAAGAAGAAGAAACCCAACTATGTTTGAAGAGATTTTCTTAGAGAAATGTGCTTTTTCTGCCATACTGTGCTCCTGCTCTCTTGCTGAGTTTTGGAGATTTCCCAGCTCTCTGGAGCAGTGCTCTTGTCTCTGTCAAGGATATGTCAGAGACATCCTTAGACTTTAGAAATGCAAACTCTGCTCTGCTGAAGATTAAGAGACTTTGCCAAAAGCGTCAGAGGGGTTTGGCACTGCCAGTCGTGACAATGCCCTACTTTGAAAAATAAGAGAGAGAGAGGAATCTGTGCCACGCGTGGTGCCATCCTCTAGTCAAGATAACTTTGAACTAGTTCCAAGATGAAGTGATCTGTGTCAGGGGCCCGTTGTGAATGTGCCCTTCATATCCTCACTGGCCCAAATTAATAGGCTTTCTGCCTGAGAACTCTTCAAAGCAATTTATTATAATCACTATCTTTCATTAGTGTACTGTGGTTATACTATGATTATGACTTATTGGGTAGAGGCGTGTATTCTTCAAAAGATTGCCCTGGGTTTCGAGTTAATGTATTACTTATTAATACAATATATTCATATATACAGTAGTCATGCCCATATGAAATCTATTCATATGTTCCTTTTACATCGGCTTCCTATGGTGGCAAATGGGTCACCCACCGAACTGTTTAATACTGTTGTAATTATGTTTAATCTAAAGCTATTAGTATGGCTTACTCCTCCTTAGTGTCAAGTGCCCCATGGGTTATTTGGTACTGAACTGGTCCGAAGAGTCAACAGCATATTGCTACATTTACATTACATTTAAGTCATTTAGCAGACGCTCTTATCCAGAGCGACTTACAAATTGGTGCATTCACCTTATGACATCCAGTGGAACAGCCACTTTACAATAGTGCATCTAAATCTTTTAAGGGGGGGGGAGGGTGAGAAGGATTACTTTATCCTATCCTAGGTATTCCTTCCTTGCTATATGATGATCTGTGTACCCTTTGATATTGGGAACCCTTTGCAGGAACCCTATAATAGAATATACACTGAGTGTACAAAATATTAAGAACACCTTCTTAACATTGAGATGCACTCCCTTTTGCCCTCAGAACAGCCTCAATTCGTAAGGGCATGGTCTACAAAGTGTTGAACGTGTTCCGTAGGGATGCGGGCCCATGTTGACTCCAATGCTCTTGAAACACATGGGAAATTGTTGAGCGTCAAAAACCCAGCAGCGTTGCAGTTCTTGACACAAACCGGTGTGCCTGGCACCTACTACCATACCCCGTTCAAAGGCACTTAAATCTTCTGTCTTGTCCATTCACCCTCTGAATGGCACACATACGTAGTCCATGTCTCAATTGTCTTAAAGCTTAACAGTCCTTCTTTAACCTGTCTCCTCCCCTTCATCGACACTGATTGAAGTGGATTTAACTTCTTGCGTCAAGCCATCCCGGATCCGGGATCGTGACTACAGCCTCAAGCCCATTACCATAACGCAACGTTAACTATTCATGAAAATCGCAAATGAAATGAAATAAATATGCTAGCTCTCAAGCTTAGCCTTTTGTTAACAACACTGTCATCTCAGATTTTCAAAATATGCTTCTCAGCCATAGCAAAACAAGCATTTGTGTAACAGTATTGATAGCTAGCGTAGCATTTAGCGTTAGCATTCAGCAGGCAACATTTTCACAAAAACCAGAAAAGCATTCAAATAAAATCATTTACCTTTGAAGAACTTCGGATGTTTTCAATGAGGAGACTCTCAGTTAGATAGCAAATGTTCAGTTTTTCCTGAAAGATTATTTGTTCAGGAGAAATCGCTCCGTTTGGTGCGTCATGTTTGGCTACCAAAAAAAAACTAAAATTCTGTCATCAAAACGCTGAACTTTTTTCCAAATTAACTCCATAATATCGACTGAAACATGGTAAACGTTGTTTAGAATCAATCCTCAAGGTGTTTTTCACATATCTCTTCTATGATATATCGTTCGTGGAAGTCTCCTCTCTCCCCTGAATCACATGGATGAATGCGTGCAGTTTGGGGATTACGCAGCAATTTCGACAAAGGACACCGGGCGGACACCTGGTAAATGTAGTCTCTTATGGCCAATCTTCCAATGATATGCCTACAAATACGTCACAATGCTGCAGACACCTTGGGCAAACGGCAGAAAGCGTAGGTTCGTTCAGGGCACATTCATAGCCATATAAGGAGACAATGGAAAACAGAGCCTCAAAAATTCTGCTAATTTCCTGTTTGAAGCTTCATCTTGGTTTCGCCTGTAGCATCAGTTCTGTGGCACTCACAGATAATATCTTTGCAGTTTTGGAAACGTCAGAGTGTTTTCTTTCCAAAGCTGTCAATTATATGCATAGTCGAGCATCTTTTTGTGACAAAATATTGCGCTTAATATTCTTATCCAATAATGAAATAGCGCCCCCATAGCTTCAAGAGGTTTTAACAGGTGACATCAATAAGGGATCATAGCTTTCACCTGGATTCACCTGGTCAGTCTGTCATGGAAAGAGCAGTTGTTTCTAATGTTTTGTACACTCAGTGTATGCTAGTAATAATACAGTGATGCAATGTGTTCATATACAGATTGTTGATCTACGGCCAGTACTGCAGCCACATGGAGAATGCCCAGAAGATACTGGATGAGCTCATCGCCACGCGGGAGGACGTTAAGATGAAAGTCGAGGTACAGTAACCACACAAACACACATATCCCTCCGCCTCCCTTACCACCCATCTGGCATCTGCTCAAAATTGGCGCAAAGTTGATTCACAACCAGCCATGGTGTTTTGAATCATGACATTTTACTATGATAGTTTGGCTTCCATCTAAAGCTACTGTACTGCAGTTGGACAAACAGCAATGGTCTGCAGTGAAAGATCTGATAAACCTGGAATCCCCAGCTGGCCCAAATCGTGGACCACTGCTGGCCAAGCCATGCTGCTGGGTTGACCCAGCTCTAGTACTGTAGTTTACAGTGCATTCCCCTTTCCACATGTTGTTACATTACAGCCTTATTCTAAAATGGATTAAATAAATGTTTTGCCTCATCAATCTAAAAGCTGCCGCGGTCATCCCCCTCTTCAAAGGGGGTGACACTCTAGACCCAAACTGTTATAGACCGATATCCATCCTGCCCTGCCTTTCTGAAGTCATCGAAAGCCAAGTCAATAAACAGATCACTGACCATTTTGAATCCCACCGTACCTTCTCCGCTGTGCAATCCGGTTTCCGAGCTGGTCACGGGTGTACCTCGGCCACGCTCAAGGTACTAAACGATATCATAACCACCATCGATAAAAGACAGTACTGTGCAGCTGTCTTCATCGACCTGGCCAAGGCTTTCGACTCTGTCAATCATTGTATTCTTATTGGCAGACTCAATAGGCTTGGTTTCTCAAATGACTGCCTCGCCTGGTTCACCAACTACTTCTCAGATAGAGTTCAGTGTGTCAAATCGGAGGGCCTCACTACTCTGGACGGTTCTAAGTTAGAATATGTGGACAAGTACAAATACCTAGGTGTCTGGCTAGACTGTAAACTCTCCTTCCAGACTCATATTAAACATCTCCAAATCAAAATAAAATCTATAATTGGCTTCCTATTTCGCAACAAAGCCTCCTTCTCTCACGCCGCCAAACATACCCTTGTAAAACGGACTATCTTACCGATCCTTGACTTCGGCGATGTCATTGACAAAATAGCTTCCAATACTCTACGACTTTCCCGAAGTGGATCCTGTGTTTTGCCCACCACCCAGGACAATGGATCAGATCCCAGCCGGCGAACCAAAACAACGTCGCCGTAAAAGGGGCAGACACAGCGGTCTTCTGGTTAGGCTCCTGAGATGGGCACGTCGCGTACCCGCTCCCGAGCATACTACTCGCCAATGTCCATTCTCTTGACAACAAGGTTGATGAAATGGGTAGCATTCCAGAGAGACATAAGAGACTGTAACGTTCTTTGCTTCACGGTAACATGGCTCACTCGAGACACGCTATTGGAGTCGGTACAGCCAGCTGCTTTCTTCACGCATCGCGCCAACAGAAACAAGCATCTTTCTGGTAAGAAGAGGGGCGGGGGTATGCCTTATGATTAACGAGACGTGGTGTCATCATTACAACATACAGGACCTCAAGTACTTCTGTTCACCTGACTTAGAATTCCTCACAATCAAATGTCGACCGCATTATCTACCAAGAGAAATCTCTTCGATTATCATCACAGCCGCATATATTCCCCCCCAAGCAGACACATCGACGGCCCTGAATGAACTTTATTTGACTCTATGTAAACTGGAAACCACATATCCTCAGCCTGCATTCATTGTAACTGGGGATTTTAACAAGGCTAATCTGAAAAGAAGACTCCCTAAATTCTATCAGCATATTGATTGTGCTACCAGGGCTGGTAAAACCATGGATCATTGTTATTTTAACTTCTGCGACGCATATAAGGCCCTCCCCCGCCCTCCTTTTGGAAAAGCTGACCACGACTCCATTTTGTTGCTCCCAGCCTATAGACAGAGACTAAAACAGGAAGCTCCCGCGCTCAGGTCTGTTCAACACTGGTCTGACCAATCTGATTCCACGCTTCAAGATTGCTTCGATCACATGGATTGGGATATGTTCCGCACTGCGTCAAACAACAACATTGACGAATACGCTGATTCAGTGTGTGAGTTTATTAGCAAGTGCATCAGCGATGTCGTACCCACAGCAACTATGAAAACATTCCCAAACCAGAAACCGTGGATTGATGGCAGCATTCGCACGAAACTGAAAGCGTGAACCACTGCTTTTAACCAGGGCAAGGTGACCGGAAACATGACCGAATACAAACAGTGTAGCTATTTCCTCAACAAGGCAATCAAACAAGCTAAGCATCAGTATAGAGACAAAGTAGAGTCGCAATTCAATGGCTCAGACACAAGAGGTATGTGGCAGGGTCTACAGTCAATCACGGATTACAAAAAGAAAACCAGCCCCGTCGGGGAACAGGATGTCTTGCTCCCAGACAGACTAAACAACTTCTTTGCTCGCTTTGAGGACAATGCAGTGCCACTGACACCCGCTACCAAAACATGTGGACTCTGCTTCACTGCAGCCAATGTGAGTAAAACATTTAAATGTGGTAACCCTCGCAAGGCTGCAGGCCCAGACAGCATCCCCAGTCGCGTCCTCAGAGCTTGTGCAGACCAGCTGGCTGGTGTGTTTATGGACATATTCAAACAATCCTTATCCCAGTCTGCTGTTCCCACATGCTTCAAGAGGGCCACCATTGTTCCTGTTCCCAAGAAAGCTAAGGTAACTGAGCTAAATGACTACTGCCCTGTAGCACTCACTTCCGTCATCATGAAGTGCTTTGAGAGACCGCCCCAATAGGTCCACAGACAATCACAACCACACTGCACACTGCCCTAACCCATCTGGACAAGAGGAATACCTATGTGAGAATGCTGTTCATCGACTACAGCTCAGCATTTAACACCATAGTACCCTCCAAACTCATCATCAAGCTCGAGACCCTGGGTCTCCACCCCGCCCTGTGCAACCAGGTACTGGACTTCCTGAAGGACCGCCCCCAGGTGGTGAGGGTAGGTAACAACATCCCCACCCCGCTGATCCTCAACACTGGGGCCCCACAAGGGTGCGTTCTGAACCCTCTCCTGTACTCCCTGTTCACCCACGACTGTGTGGCCATGCACGCCTCTAACTTAATCATCAAGTTGGAGGCGTCAAGTCAGACGACACTACAGTGGTAGGCTTGATTATCAACAACGACGAGACGGCCTACAGGGAGGAAGTGAGGGTCCTCGGAGTGTGGTGTCAGGAAAATAACCTCACACGCAATGTCAACAAAACAAAGGAGATGATCGTGGACTTCAGGAAACAGCAGAGGGAGCACCCCCCTATCCACATTGACGGGACAGTAGTGGAGAGGGTAGTACGTACCTCGGAGTACACATTACAGACAAACTGAATTGGTCCACCCGCACAGACAGCGTGGTAAAGAAGGCACAGCAGTGCCTCTTCAACCTCAGGAGGCTGAAGAAATTTGGCTTGTCACCAAAAGCACTAACAAACTTTTACAGATGCACAACCGAGAGCATCCTGTCGGGCTGTATCACCGCCTGGTACGGCAACTGCTTCGCCCACAACCATAAGGCTCTCCAGAGGGTAGTGAGGTCTGCACAATGCATCACCGGGGGCAAACAAAACTTGTTAGGTTCGATTTCTCGTTGGTTAGTACTATATTGTTGGAACTAGAAGCACAAGCATTTCGCTACACTCAAATGAAATTTGTTTTGATTTGAATTGGATAAGGAGCAGAGTCATCCATCCAAGAGAGAGAGAGAGAGACATCAGCATTCAGGATCTACTGGGTTACGATGGCTCATGGTCTGTCTCAATGCATTACAATGCAGCTGTATGGCTTGTTGTTTTTCTTAATAAAAAAGGAGATTGTTATGGCTATTATTCAGACAGAGGGACGAATGTGTTCTTTATTACTCATACAGTAAAGGAATATCCACATCAGTATGAATGTCCTGATGTAGATGTTCACTAAGGGGTAAGGACAGACAGGGATTTGATACTTTTAATACGCTGTTGATACTGTTGTTGGAAGGCACAACTGTAGGAAAGTGGTGTAGTGATAGTGTGAAATTACAGAATGTGTATTACAGTATCAGAATGTGTACACTTTGGCTGCTGTTGTAGTTATGAACTGTGAAATGTATGATGTTTCTTGTTGTTGTTGTAGGAGTGCACTATGAAGGTGCAAGAGGGCAAGTTCAAGCTCCAGGACCTGCTGGTAGTGCCCATGCAGCGGGTTCTCAAGTACCACCTCCTACTTAAGGTAAGGTGCATCGCAAACCTAAACTCAGCAAAAAAATAAACGTCTTCTCACTGTCAACTGCGTATATTTTCAGCAAACTTAACATGTGTAAATATTTGTTTGAACATAACAATATTCAACAACTGAGACATAAACTGAAGAAGTTCCACAGACATGTGACTAACAGAAATTGAATAATGTGTACCTGAACAAAGGGGGGGTCAAAATCAAAAGTAACTGTCAGTATCTGGTGTGGCCACCAGCTGCATTAAGTACTGCAGTGCATCTTCTCCTCATGGACTACACCAGATTTGCCAGTTCTTGCTGTGAGATGTTACCCCACTCTTCCACCAAGGCACATGCAAGATCTCGGACATTTCTGGGGGGAATGGCCCTAGCCCTCACCCTCTGATCCAACAGGTACCAGACGTGCTCAATGGGATTGAGATTCGGCTCTTTGCTGCCTCTTTTGCAGGAAATCACACACAGAATGAGCAGTATGACTGGTGGCATTGTCATGTTGGAGGGTCATGTCAGGAATAGCCTGCAGGAAGGGTACCACATGACGGAGGAGGATGTCTTCCCTGTAACGCACAGCGTTGAGATTGCCTGCAATGACAACAGCTGAGTTCTATGATGCTGTGACACACCGCCCCAGACCATGACGGACCCTCCACCTCCAAATCGATCCCGCTCCAGAGTACAGGCCTCGGTGTAACGCTCATTCCTTCGACGATAAACACAAATCGGACCATCACCCCTGGTGAGACAGTGAAGAACACTTTTTTGCCAGTCCTG
Source organism: Oncorhynchus nerka (assembly GCF_034236695.1). NCBI lineage: Eukaryota > Metazoa > Chordata > Actinopteri > Salmoniformes > Salmonidae > Oncorhynchus > Oncorhynchus nerka. The sequence continues at coordinate 38,324,277 of NC_088399.1, forward strand.
TCTGGTCCAGTGACGGTGGGTTTGTGCCCATAGGCGACGTTGTTGCCTGTGATGTCTGGTGAGGACCTGCCTTACAACAGGCCTACAAGCCCTCAGTCCAGCCTCTCTCAGCCTATTGCGAACAGTCTTAGCAATGATGGAGGGATTGTGCATTCCTGGTGTAACTCGGGCAGTTGTTGTTGCCATCCTGTATCTGTCCCGCAGGTGTGATGTTTGGATGTACCGATCCTGTGTAGGTGTTGTTACACGTGTTCTGCCACTGCGAGGACGTTCAGCTGTCCGTCCTGTCTCCCTGTAGTGCTGTTTTAGGCGTCTCACAGTACGGACATGGCAATTTATTGCCCAGTCCTCATGCCTCCTTGCAGCATGCCTAAGGCACGTTCACGCAGATGAGCAGGGACCCTGTGTATCTTTGTTTTGGTGTCAATAGAAATGCCTCTCAATTGCCTACTGTCTGTAAGCTGTTAGTGTCTTAATGACCGTTCCACAGGTGCATGTTCATTAAATGTTTATGGATCATGAACAAGCATGGGAAACCGTGTTTAAACCCTTTACAATGAAGATCTGTGAAGTTATTTTGATTTTTACGAATTATGTTTGAAAGACAGGGTCCTGAAAAAGGTAAAACATTTTTTTGCTGGTTTACATTACAACTTATGCCAGCCAGACATTTTTCAAGACAATATGAACATCATGAGATTTTCTTAGTATAGCTGTTGAATATTCTAGGTGTTTTTCTTGGTATAGCTGTTGAATATGCTAGGTGTTTTTCTTGGTATAGCTGTTGAATATGCTAGGTGTTTTTCTTGGTTTAGCTGTTGAATATGCTAGGTGTTTTTCTTGGTTTAGCTGTTGAATATTCTAGGTGTTTTTCCTGGTGTAGCTGTTGAATATGCTAGGTGTTTTTCTTGGTATAGCTGTTGCATATGCTAGGTGTTTTTCTTGGTATAGCTATTGAATATGCTAGGTGTTTTTCTTGGTGTAGCTGTTGAATATGCTAGGTGTTTTTCTTGGTATAGCTGTTGAATATGCTAGGTATTTTTCTTGGTATAGCTGTTGAATATTCTAGGTGTTTTTCTTGGTATAGCTGTTGAATATGCTAGGTGTTTTTCTTGGTGTAGCTGTTGAATATGCTAGGTGTTTTTCTTGGTATAGCTGTTGAATATTCTAGGTGTTTTTCTTGGTTTAGCTGTTGAATATGCTAGGTGTTTTTCTTGGTTTAGCTGTTGAATATTCTAGGTGTTTTTCTTGGTGTAGCTGTTGAATATGCTAGGTGTTTTTCTTGGTATAGCTGTTGCATATGCTAGGTGTTTTTCTTGGTATAGCTGTTGAATATGCTAGGTGTTTTTCTTGGTGTAGCTGTTGAATATGCTAGGTGTTTTTCTTGGTATAGCTGTTGAATATTCTAGGTGTTTTTCTTGGTATAGCTGTTGAATATGCTAGGTATTTTTCTTGGTATAGCTGTTGAATATTCTAGGTGTTTTTCTTGGTATAGCTGTTGAATATTCTAGGTGTTTTTCTTGGTATAGCTGTTGAATATGCTAGGTGTTTTTCTTGGTATAGCTGTTGAATATGCTAGGTATTTTTCTTGGTATAGCTGTTGAATATTCTAGGTGTTTTTCTTGGTGTAGCTGTTGAATATGCTAGGTATCTTTCTTGGTGTAGCTGTTGAATATGCTAGGTATCTTTCTTGGTGTAGCTGTTGAATATGCTAGGTGTTTTAAGGATCAATCTCAATCTCACTCACATCTTGGTGTCCCTCTGTTTCCCCCTCATCCCATTCCTCTACAAGGCCCTGTCTCTCTGGGTCTCTATGCCCACCCACATGGATTAAACATGCAGACTGTGTGGCCAGTACGCACAGAGACCCAACAGAGCCTTCTTCCAGGAACCCATAGTAGTCATGTTAGTAAAAACAAGCTGGTCAGGCTGTCTGATTCAAAACACAATGAATTAACTAGCCAGCTCAATAATGAATGAGGTGGGTTTAGTCGGTGACATGGGTATGGAGATAGTAGAGGTGAGCAGAGTTCATGGCAGGTGATGATGGGTGGACTGCAGTGAGTGGTTTTTCAACTCAGACCGGACTGACTGACTGACTGGCTGAATGGCCTGCAGGACTTAAAGAGAAGAGAAACCCTGTTCAAATCAGCCATGCTGTAATCGTATTACATGCAGCCCATTTCACTGCTTCCCATAGCTTTGTGGGAAAGGATTAATATGCTGAGGCCTCAGGGCATTCAACTGATAGTGTGTGTGTGTGTGTGTGTGTGTGTGTGTGTGTGTGTGTGTGTGTGTGTGTGTAAGCCTTAGCATCTTTCCTTCATGACCTGGGTGTTGCAGATTCCACTGTGATGAAGACATATCTGGTCTTTGTCAGAATGACACGGTACACAGCTCATAATATACTGTATACTGTAGCAAATCATTCTGTCTTCAATGAAGCAGCCAGCAGGCCTCAACTCACCAACAGACTCATCTTACACCATCACTCTCATATTATCTCCCCACGCTCCTATAAACTGCTGAGGCATGAAGTCGAGCTGAATGTGTCAGTTGTAAGATCACATGCTGTGTATGTACATATGTTCCACTCGTGCTGTGCCTCTGAGAGGCAGGGAGAATAGATGTGTATGTACATATGTTCCACTCGTGCTGTGCCTCTGAGAGGCAGGGAGAATAGATGTGTATGTACATATGTTCCACTCGTGCTGTGCCTCTGAGAGGCAGGGAGAATAGATGTGTATGTACATATGTTCCACTCGTGCTGTGCCTCTGAGAGGCAGGGAGAATAGATGTGTATGTACATATGTTCCACTCGTGCTGTGCCTCTGAGAGGCAGGGAGAATAGATGTGTATGTACATATGTTCCACTCGTGCTGTGCCTCTGAGAGGCAGGGAGAATAGATGTGTATGTACATATGTTCCACTCGTGCTGTGCCTCTGAGAGGCAGGGAGAATAGATGTGTATGTACATATGTTCCACTCGTGCTGTGCCTCTGAGAGGCAGGGAGAATAGATGTGTATGTACATATGTTCCACTCGTGCTGTGCCTCTGAGAGGCAGGGAGAATAGATGTGTATGTACATATGTTCCACTCGTGCTGTGCCTCTGAGAGGCAGGGAGAATAGATGTGTATGTACATATGTTCCACTCGTGCTGTGCCTCTGAGAGGCAGGGAGAATAGATGTGTATGTACATATGTTCCACTGTGCTGTGCCTCTGAGAGGCAGGGAGAATAGATGTGTATGTACATATGTTCCACTCGTGCTGTGCCTCTGAGAGGCAGGGAGAATAGATGTGTATGTACATATGTTCCACTCGTGCTGTGCCTCTGAGAGGCAGGGAGAATAGATGTGTATGTACATATGTTCCACTCGTGCTGTGCCTCTGAGAGGCAGGGAGAATAGATGTGTATGTACATATGTTCCACTCGTGCTGTGCCTCTGAGAGGCAGGGAGAATAGATGTGTACTGGCCTAAAATAACCCTCATTGTTTGCAGCAGCATTCATATTTTTTTGAAAAAACGCACAGATTTTCTCATAAAGTATTCACTGTATTTATGCAGTAAAACACATTTTGAGGTGGCGATGTTAAGTGAGAGTTCATACAAGTTACATGAGTGTGACTTACAGGGAGTTGATATGTTTCTCTCCGCGGTGTGTGGCTGTCATACTGAGTTATGTCAATGTTTTGTGGAGTGTGTGGTGTATTTTGGTATAGTGTGCTCCACTGATGGAATGTAACATTCTCTTACAGGAGCTGGTGAGTCATTCAACTGACCGACCTGAGAGACAGCAGCTCAAGGAGGCGTTGGAGGCCATGCAGGTGTGTGTGTTTGTGTGTGTGTGTGTGCACGTTTGTGACGTTATTCCGGATATGATCATTGATGACATTTTTCTATTCATTCAGAAGAGTGCTTGGGAGCATTGGGAAAAAGGTTCTATTGTAGCTCTAACCCGGGCAAGATATAATAGATTTTGTTCAGATGTACTGGTGTACTGGTGTAAAACAATGCCTCTCTGTCTCTGAAGGACCTGGCTATGTACATCAATGAAGTGAAGAGAGACAATGAAACCTTGAAGAAGATTAGTGAATTCCAGAACTCCATCGAAAACCTTGTAAGTAACTCTGATTGCTGTAAATGACAGTACTTTTCTACAATCAGCACTGATGTTTCATCGATAAGGAATTTGGAACCCTTTTGAGATTTATTGAGCATCAGTTGCCCGTCCCTCTGGCCCCAACACGTTGCTCAACATCTCTCGGTGGACAGCCTGGAACATTTCTTCTCTCTCTCTCTCTTTCTCCTCTCTCTGCTTACCTCATCCCTCGCTTTACCTGTCCCGCTCATCTGCAATTATCATGTCTCTAATAAATCATTTATTCTCCCAGAGCGTGAGCAGACAGGCTTTTTAAGTCTCCATGAATCCCAAACTAAAGTGTGTCGCACAAGGCAGTGTTAAGTCTAACAGCAGCTGGCTTTTAATGGCCTTAATATGTGTTTTAAGTGAAGCCTTAGGGATAGAGAGCCACAGGCTGCTACTTCAGATATGTCTATACGTCTGTATGCCCATTGTATCCCGGACAAGATATAACTGTCAGATCTAATGACACATTCTGAAGGGGGTCATACGGTCAGAGGTGGAATACTCATGAATGTCAATGTTATGATAGCAGAATTAAATGACTCTCACATTTCCCATTTGGACGTCTTGATGTTTAATATATCATAAGTCAGTTCAGCGCCTTGGGCGATGGGAAACTTAATTCAATGAGATTGAACCAGGTTAGATGAATAATTAAAAACATTGAGTAAAGTACACAACAGTGTGCTGCTCTCTCATCCATACCTACTGTTTATACTACCACTCTTATTGACCACTGGGGAAACCCGAGATGTACAGCATCAGATTAACACCGGCATGTGTATGTGGCCTAAGCAGCAGGTCAAACTGGAGGAGTATGGCAGGCCAAAGATAGATGGAGAGCTCAAGGTGTCCTCCATAGTCAACCGGACAAAGCAGGACCGGTGAGTAGTCAAACTTCGCTATGAAAGCCAGACTTACTGAATGTGTGGTACTGAGGGAATGTGGTTAATGAGGTCATAAATAGACTTAGTATTGGAGAACACATGTTCAGCGCTCTAACGGGTGTTTTACGCTTCGTTTCCCAAGGTACATATTCCTGTTTGATAAAGTGGTCATAGTGTGCAAGCGGAAAGGCTACTGCTATGAACTGAAGGAGATCATTGAGCTGCAGTCGTACAAAATGTCTGACGACCCCATGAACAACAGGGACATGAAGAAGGTAGGCAGCAGCGTTGAGCACTTTAAAACGAGGGACGCACAATTTCCCTCAACAGCCTGCTGAAGGGACACGCTCAGCCCAGGTTCTGCAATATTTTAGCAAAGATTACAAATGGTGTCCTTGAGGTAGAATTGCGGTGACGGTAATTTCAGATAAGCGAGCTCATGTGTAATGCATTAAAAGTGTCAGATCTGTATGCATTGTGCAAGCCTATGCTTTGAAGAACATGTACATGAAATGAATACTGCTGTGTGCATTTTCCACCAATCTAACCATTCTTTTGAATCTGCATGTGTGGTCGTGTGCATGTGTGATCGTGTGCATGTGTGGTCGTGTGCATGTGTGGTCGTGTGCATGTGTGGTCGTGTGCATGTGTAACTCAATCTTCTCTGGTGTGTTTCTCTTTGCATGCTTACCAGTCGAGTGGAAAAATGGTAAGCTGAAGCAATCCTTAACTCATCTTCTCATTGCAGCTAGTGTGTGTGTGTGTTTGGTGTTGGTTTATGCCATGATTGCATGTGCACCCACTGGCTTTGTGATTCTCTTACGCTTTTGTCAGATGCATTCCCAAGCATGAACAGTATCTCTTGGTTAACTCCAAAGGGAATGTGTAGGTTATAAAAATTACATTTTATTAGTATACATCATCGTGTAGGTGAAGTTGTTACTACAACCCTCCCAAATGTCCGTCCCCACCAGGTGGTGTAAAGTAAAAATAATTTAAAGTAGTTTTTTGGAGTAACTGTACTATTTATATATTTTTAAAATGTTTACTTTTACTTCACTAAATACATTTTAGGGCTCCCGAGTGGCGCGGTGGTCTCAGACACTGCATCTCAGTGCAAGAGGCGTCACTGCAGTCCCTGGTTTGAATCCAGACTGCATCACATCCGGCTGTGATTGGGAGTCCCATAGGGCGGCGCACAATTGGCACAGCGTCGTCCGGGTTTGTCCGGGGTAGGGCGTCATTATAAATAAGAATTTGTTCTTAACTGACTTGCCTAGTTAAATAAAGGTTACATTTTTTTAAATCCTGAAGAAAATAATGTACTTTATACTCCATACATTTTCCCTGACATCCAAATGTACTCGTTAAATTTTGAATGGCTAGCAGAACAGGAAAATGGTCCAATTCACACAGTTATCAAGAGAACATTCCTGGTCATCCCTACTACCTCTGGCGGACTTACTAAACACACGTGCTTTGTTTGTAAATTATTCAATTAAAAAAACTAAAAATTGTGCAATCTGGTTTGCTTAATAAAAGGAATTTGAAATTATTTATACTTTTGAAACTCAAGTATATTTAAAACCAAATACTTCTAGACATTTACTCAAGTAGTATTTTAATGGATGACTGTCACTTTTACTTGAGTCATTTTCTATTAAGGTGTCTTTACTTTTACTCAAGTATGACAATTGGTTACTTTTCCCACCACTGCTCTCCTCCACTCTCTCCATCAATGCCTCTGTTTCTTTCTTTCCTCCATCGCTTCCTCATCCTCTCGTTCTCTGCAGTGGTCCTATGGCTTCTACCTGATCCACCTGCAAGGGAAGCAGGGTTTCCAGTTCTTCTGTAAAACAGAGGACACCAAGAGGAAATGGATGGAGCAGTTTGAGATGGCCATGTGAGTACAGTAGTAGGGCTACTGTAGCAATATACATCACCGTGGATCTTTTAGACGAATCAGATCCATTTCAAACTCGCTATGTGTATTTCCTCCAATCCTGAAGGTCAAACATCAAGCCGGAGAAAGCCACGGCCAATCAGCACAACTTCCAGATGCACACGTTTGAGAAGGACACCAACTGCCGAGCCTGCAAGATGCTGCTGAGGTGAGATTTGGAAAAAGCCGCAGGGACTCCTGCTATGTACCTGTACACCTACATCAGATCGTTCACGTGGCCTTATCATGCGCTTTGTTGACGGAAGACATCGCTGTTTTTCAATGGGATGTTAGTGGTACTTACTGATGCTACACACTTAATGTGTTATGCAGCCTTTTGAGGCTGCCAGCCTCAATAAACTCCCTGAATGACAAATCAGTCAGCCTTTGCGTCTGTTTGATTTGACTGACAGCTAAAACATGCACGCACACTTTTCCAAAGCCAACCATTACAGTCGGCATGCGTCTAGGTTGACAATGTGAGGACATTTGGAGACGCAGGAAACACACACTTGTTTAGGCGAGGTGCTGGCTAGCGGAGTGGAACACGTGGAAAAGAAAAGGAGAGCCTCACACTCTAGGAGCTCAGATGCAATAATGTAATAACCTAATAACCCGCGTTTCGACAGACAAGCTGTCTTCATCAGGGACAATGTGAGTGCAGCTCTAGAACTACGCGGTGAAGTGTACAACTATCACTGCCACTACCACCTCTGTTACAGTTGCTGTCTACACTCTATACTTGATGCAATATATTGACCCAAAAACGGCATAGTAGCGGCACTGACCTACATTCCCTCCCCGTCTTGTGGAAAGGACCAGTGTGCTGCTACCACTAGCTGCTAACTGTATAATTGCATCAGTAGCCCCAGTGTATCAGCCTGTGATGTATGGTTTTGGCTATTGGACATGGCAGTGTATACATTGTATTTTACATAGCGCAAGAAGTAATCCACTTAAAAAAGAGTGGACTGCTTACGGTGGATGTAGTAACAGAACATTGAATTCATGTCTATTTAGCCAAGGCTTTTATTTGGGTTAACACAAGTACACAGTGTGGCGCCACACATGAATCAAACCTGAAGCTTTTGGAACAACAGTGTATACTAGGAAAGTACTAGCACAGAATCACATACGGTGCATGTTGTGTATTCTATTCAGAGTGGTGTTTTGATAAAGACCTGTCCTAGCTGGTCAGGGTTAGGAATGATCCTCTATCTCTGTGTATCTCACTATCTCTCTCTCTGTGTATCTCACTTTCTCTATCTCTCTCTCTGTGTATCTCACTCTCTCTCTCTCTCTGTGTATCTCACGCTCTCTTTCTCTCTCTGTGTATCTCACTCTCTCTATCTCACTCTTTCTCTCTCACTCTCTCTATCTATCTGTGTATCTCACTCTCTCTCTCTCTGTATCTCACTCTCTCTATCTCTCTATTTGTGTATCTCACTCTGTCTATTTCTATATCTGTGTATCTCTCTCACTCTCTCTCTCACTCTCTATCTATCTGTGTATCTCACTCTCTCTATCTGTGTATCTCACTCTCTCTGTGTATCTCACTCTCTCTCTCTCTCTCTCTGTATCTCACTCTCTCTATCTCTCTATTTGTGTATCTCACTCTGTCTATCTCTCTATCTGTGTATCTCTCTCTCTCTCTCTCTCTGTGTGTATCTCACTCTCTCTCTCTCTGTATCTCTCACTCTCTATCTCTCTCTCTGCCAGGGGGATATTCTACCAGGGGTATTACTGTTCCCATTGTGGGACTGGAGCGCACAAAGAGTGTCTAGAGTGCATCACCATCTGTAAAATAAGTAGGTTTCTCCACCCTCTACTTAACACTTATTCATTACAGTGGTACTACAGAGATATAAGAGGAACTTAAAGTGAAGTGTTACTGACCAGTTTCCCTAGATACAGACAGTTCTATGGGACATGCATAACTAGTGAGTTGTACCATTTAGGTGACCATCTGCTCTTTCTCTCTCACATTTTTTCAGATCCACTCGACACAGTGAGTGTTTCACCCTCCCTTAGACATTCACATGTATCACCTTTTGAAGAATGAAATCTATTGTTTGAATTAATTACCATTTTGTTGCTGTATTGGTAACTGATTGATTCATCTGTTTGGTTGTGTAGAACATGAATACTATTAGCTCTTAGAGCTCCCTAATCTTGACACTGTTGCTGTGTTTATCCTTCCCCTTTCAGGAACCTGGACTACCACCATCGGGTAGGAATGCATATAGCACAGTGTAATTAATGTTAGTCAGTCAGGAGTGCTACAATGTACAGTAGACGTTGATAAAGATTGCTCTCAAGCTGTCAAACTAACTTGAAGTTGGCTGGAATGTGGAGTAGAGCTACAGCTCTCTGCTGCTATCTAGTGGAAGACTACAATGCAAGAGCTGACTGAGTATACTAACACAAGTGATGGAAGTGTTGAAATGTTATATGGAGAATTCGGTGCAGTCTCAATAGCCCAAGTGAAGAGTGTTCAGCTTATCTAACTGTATGCATTTTATCCTGGCTCCAGGTCCCAAAATGGTGGCAGTGAGGAACTATCACGGGACGCCTGTTCCTCCAGGGAAGCCTCCACTCTCCTTCCAGACAGGCGACTTCATCGAGCTGCTGAAGGGGGAACCTGACACCACCTGGTGGGAGGTAAAATCACTCCCTGGCCCCTATAAATACTGACTATAGGTTACACATACACATTCTGATGAGCATGCCCAATGTGCTCCTACATCCAGCCATAGCAACACAGTTGTTGTATATCGACACCTAGTGTCTCTCTCTCCCAGGGAAAGCTTATCCAAACCCAGAAGAGTGGCTTCTTTCCTAACAACTGTGTAAAGCCTTGTTTGGACCCCAAGGTAAAGGACCCCTCACATACACATTCACTCACTCATGACTCTATTTATGAAATCTCTAATGCTGATTTTGTGGTTGTCACCACAGCCTTTGTTCCAGTCCTTCCCCAGCCGGCAGTCCTCAAGGGAAACAGACTACTATGCATACCCATGGTACGACCCTTCACAGACATTTCAAAAGTTGTGATATTCAGTCTAGTTTGCAAGTACCTCTCTCCTCATTTCTCTGTAGTAAATACATTGTATTACTGTGGTATTACTCTGTTAGGACAGTGTATTACTACATTAGGACAGCGTATTACTACGTTAGGACAGTGTATTACTACATTAGGACAGCGTATTACTACGTTAGGACAGTGTATTACTACATTAGGACAGCGTATTACTCTGTTAGGACAGTGTATTACTACATTAGGACAGCGTATTACTACGTTAGGACAGTGTATTAATATGTTAGGACAGCGTATTACTCTGTTAGGACAGTGTATTACTACATTAGGACAGCGTATTACTACGTTAGGACAGTGTATTACTACATTAGGACAGCGTATTACTACGTTAGGACAGTGTATTACTACATTAGGACAGCGTATTACTACGTTAGGACAGTGTATTAATATGTTAGGACAGCGTATTACTACGTTAGGACAGTGTATTAATATGTTAGGACAGCGTATTACTCTGTTAGGACAGTGTATTACTACATTAGGACAGCATATTACTACGTTAGGACAGTGTATTACTACATTAGGACAGCGTATTACTATGTTAGGACAGTATATTACTACATTAGGACAGCGTATTACTACGTTAGGACAGTGTATTACTACATTAGGACAGCGTATTACTACGTTAGGACAGTGTATTAATATGTTAGGACAGCGTATTACTCTGTTAGGACAGTGTATTACTACATTAGGACAGCGTATTACTACGTTAGGACAGTGTATTACTACATTAGGACAGCGTATTACTACGTTAGGACAGTATATTACTACATTAGGACAGCGTATTACTACGTTAGGACAGTGTATTACTACATTAGGACAGCGTATTACTACGTTAGGACAGTGTATTAATATGTTAGGACAGTGTATTACTACATTAGGACAGCGTATTACTACGTTAGGACAGTGTATTACTATGTTAGGACAGTGTATTACTATGTTAGGACAGCGTATTACTATGTTAGGACAGTGTATTACTACATTAGGACAGCGTATTACTACGTTAGGACAGTGTATTAATATGTTAGGACAGCGTATTACTATGTTAGGACAGCGTATTACTATGTTAGGACAGCGTATTACTATGTTAGGACAGTGTATTACTATGTTAGGACAGCGTATGACTATGTTAGGACAGTGTATTACTATGTTAGGACAGCATATGACTATGTTAGGACAGCGTATTACTATGTTAGGACAGCGTATTACTATGTTAGGACAGCGTATTACTATGTTAGGACAGTGTATTACTATGTTAGGACAGCGTATTACTATGTTAGGACAGTGTATTACTATGTTAGGACAGCGTATTACTATGTTAGGACAGTGTATTACTATGTTAGGACAGTGTATTACTATGTTAGGACAGTGTATTACTATGTTAGGACAGTGTATTACTACGTTAGGACAGCGTATTACTATGTTAGGACAGTGTATTACTACATTAGGACAGTGTATTACTATGTTAGGACAGTGTATTACTATGTTAGGACAGTGTATTACTACATTAGGACAGCGTATTACTACGTTAGGACAGCGTATTACTATGTTAGGACAGCGTATTACTATGTTAGGACAGCGTATTACTATGTTAGGACAGTGTATTACTACGTATTTTCTAAAGTCCATCAGTGACCTGTGTTCCCCCTCAACGTCCCGTCAGGTTTGCTGGCAACATGGAGCGGACACAGGCTGACAACCTGTTGAAGTCCCACAGCAGTGGGACATACCTGATCAGAGAGAGGACTGCTGAGGCAGAGAGGTTCGCCATCAGCATCAAGTTAGTGTTTACCCTGATTTACCCTAACAAAGAAAAATCACAGAAGACTTATCTTTCTCAGTAACACTAACAAACCCCCCATTCCTTCACGTATTTCATAGTGAAAGCCACATTCATATCGAAATGGATATTTGTTGTGTACACTACCAGGAAGTTGTCATACAGTTTGTGATGCCATTGGAGTGAGTTAGACCATGCCCTGTGGACATGTGCAATTGTGTATGTCTCCACATGCATCTGAGTGACTGGCTGCAACTGCAGAGAGGAGAGGGGAAATTACAATTTATTTTGTAGAGATTTTTATTAAGTAAACTATATTAGGCTTACACACAGTAATAATGAAAAGCTCCACACATGACATATTTCAAACCCAGAACTCCTACCGGGAGCTGCAAGACCCACTGTAGTCCTGTTCCCGTGTCCACCTCTAATGCCCACGCTGTCAGCTCCCACCTCTGAATCTTCCGCGGTCACTGCAGTACTTTTGTCTCCAATAGGTTCAATGATGAAGTAAAGCACATTAAAGTCATTGAGAAAGACAGCTGGATCCACATCACTGAGGCTAAGAAGTTTGAGAGTCTACTGGTAAGAGAGCTTTCATCAATCAGTCACATAATGTCACATACTATTTGTAATGCTTATATGGTCAATGAATGTCTTTCTCTTGTGCTCTGTCTGGCAGGAGTTGGTGGAGTACTATCAGTCTCATTCGCTGAAGGAGAGTTTCAAGCTGCTAGACACGACATTACGATATCCCTACAAATCTAGAGAACGGGGGCCGGCTTCGCGGGCCAGCACTCGCTCTCCAGGTGAGCCAATCCCTGGTGAGACTCCCTCCTCTCTCTTCCTCTTCTGTCTGCCAATACCACAGATGCACACATAGGAGACATCCCTATTCAGTCAATCCATGCCTTCATCCAGAGTCTTCACTGCACAGAGTTAACTGAGAGGGGCAGGCTGCTGGTTTGTTTCTCCACCCGCCTCTCTCCTCCCAGAACAGGAAACACCCAGCCAGGCCAGTCACCCTGCAAGGCTCAGTCCCTCCCAGAGTCACCACCTCCCCTGACCCATGCAGCCAGCCAGAGGGAGGAAGGCTGGGACTCCTGGCAGCTGTCTCAGGCCCTGGGCTGGCTGACTGGCTGGCTGGGTGTCAGGCCAGCTGAATGGGCTTTGCTGAACACCCTCAATCATTAGATGTATAATAAATGATTCTGCCCTGCTCTCTGCTCTGGCCAGACTCCCACACTGATCTGCCTTTGTTTGCTCCCTCTCCAGCCAGGCCCAATTGGCACCAACAACACATTTTTCTCCATCCATTTTTCTGGTCAGCGTGTGGAAATGGATGGAGACAATGGGCTTGGTGATCTGTGTGTGTGGGTTGGAGGGGTTGGAAGGGGTGGAGTCTAGGGGAGAGAACAAGGGGATACAGCGCCTCTGGCGGATTGGACATTTGTCATGGTTGGTTTTTCAGTGTGTGAGGCATGGGTATAGAATGGGAGTAGTGTTTTTTTCTCTTGATTTAGGCTTGTTTTTCCATGGGGGACAAAGCCCTATGTATGTGTTGGCCACCTTGATCTCTGGCCAGCCATTACATGCTCCCTAATGAGTTTTCTCTTTTCTTTTATTTCTTCTCTCTTTCTTTCTTTTCTCCTCTTCCCCTTTCCCTCTTTCACTGACTGTCTCAGCAGCCATTGGTGCTTCCTACAACTTCTCCTTCCTCAGTCCTCAGGGTCTCAACTTCTCCTCCTCTCAGAGCTCAGCCCCCTTCTGGTCAGGTACTCTCTCCTCCTTCTCTTCAAGTCTTCTTCTTCTTTTTCCTCTGAACACTAGCAAGCAAGCCACCTTTCCTCTCCTCTCACATCCCTTTTCCTCCCATATTCTTTCGTAGCTGTCAAAGGTTCTCCTCACGGTTGTCATGTGTCATCACTGTAAAATCATGAGGTTTTCACCCATTACATTGATAGGAGCATATATTGAGTGTGCGACTTTCTTTCTTAGTTTGTTTGTGTCGTTGATGTGCCATCATTGAAAAGGCATTGAATTAACAGCAGAGAACATTGCAGAGGCCCAACTTACTGTACGTACAGAGACTGGGGAACCTGTAGTTTTATTACATGAACAGACTCCTCCTTTGTTGCAGGTCTATGGGAGGGGGTAATATAATGTATAGATAATGTATTTAACAGAGATCCTAATGATTATTGTGTATATTGATATTATCAACAGAGCAGATAAAAAGAGATGAAGACAAGTTTGTGTCTCTTTGCTGGAATATTTTGCCTTAGTTGTCATGGTGATGCCTTGAGGGCGTACAGGAGTGTGTGACTTTCTTTCTTTCTTTTATTGTGTCACCGATGTGACATCATTAGGTAGAGCATTGCATTAACTCATTTATTTAGAATATAACACTTAAGTAACTGGGTCAAGGGGTAAAGAACCCATCTTAAGTTTGAAGTTTTAATGTCACGTGCACAAGTACAGTGAAATGCCTTTCTTGCCAGCTCCAAACCCAACGATGCAGTAATCAATATCAATGTAGCACGAAAAATATCACAAGGTAGAACAAAAACACACAATAAATAAAATAAAAAATTATGAAAAAATCCTCATGCCCAATCCGCTCCTCCAACCCTAATCTCCACTACTGTCTGTAAATGTTCTGCACTGTAGGATCTGTAAGTTACCTCTGTGGAACACCAATGTGTCTGCTCTCTCTGCACTGTTATCCCACGGACTCTGATGTCATTGTTGCAGTTTTCACACCGAGGGTGGTCAGCACAGCGGTGGCCAGGTACAATTTTGCAGCACGGGACATGAGGGAGCTGTCACTCAGAGAAGGAGACATTGTCAAGATCTACAGCAAGATCGGAGGAGACCAGGGCTGGTGGAAGGGAGAGGCCAATGGCAGGGTGAGTGAGAACCAATATTAGCAGGGGCTTAAGATTTGGTATTCATGTTATTACAATGTTGTTAGAATAATAATTGCTGTGTGGTTACACAGGTAGGAGAGCAATGTAATGTAAAGTTTAACCTCAAAGTGAAGTCTGCAATGTTAACACCTAATTCATCATTTGCCCCTCTGAAATCTAGAAGCCTTTCTTTAGGCTACAGTATTAGATAATTTTCTTTATTTATATTTGTACTATTTACCCTTTTCTTCTCCACAATTTCGTGATTTTTGACAGGTTTCTGTTCTCAATGCTGTGTGTGTCTGACATTTTAGATTGGCTGGTTTCCTTCAACATATGTTGACGAAGAAGGAGTTCAGTGAGGTTCTGATGTCACCACGGCTCCTGTCCAATCACATCACACCTCGCTCCACAGTCCTCAGAAAGGACTAGTTGGTTTCCAGGGAAACACCATGAGGAATACTTTTTGCTGGATACTGATTTTGCAGTGAACAACGTTTCTATTCCGGTTTTCTTCCTACGCATCGGCTTTGCTTATGTTGTTTTTTTTGTAAGATCTTGTCCTGTTTGATCTCTGTGAGGAAAAACTGGATTCCAGTCTGTCTGCCTCTGGTTGTTCTGAGGGGGCTGACATGAACTGAGAAACATTGCAGAGAGAGGCCCAACATACTCTACGTACAGAGACTGGGGAACCTATAGTTTTATTACATGAACAGACTCCTCCTTTGTTGCAGGTCTATGGGAGGGGGTAATATAATGTATAGATTATTTATTTAACAGAGATCCTAACGATTAATGTGTGAAATGGATATTAGCAACACAGCAGAGAAAAAGAGATTAAGAAAAATACAGATTTGTGTCTCTTTGCTGAAGATTTTGCCTTAGTTGTCATGGCGATGCCTTGAGGGCGTAAAAGAGAGGTGGAAGGAGAAACGCCAGGATTAGTTTGTCTTGCACACACACACACACTCACTTGCCCTGACCACTATAACATTATGGTGCCTTTTGAAGTGTGGTTAATACTCACAGGATTCGTCAGTTATGGTCCATGGACCACCGCCAGCTTACAGTCGAGCTCTACCCGTCCAACCTCTACTGCAGAGTGCACTATGGATGGAGAAGAAGAAGGAAGGGGGAGGTGCAACATTTGGGACACAACTCCAGTCCTTAACCCTCTGTTCATTCATTCAACCCCCTTTTCATCTGAAGACAGACAGACAGTGCCCTCAGAAGCATTGCACTGGAGTTGGGGAACTGTTCCTGACGCAGCCAAAAAAGAACAGTGACTCACCGTGGGGTGTAATGGCAGGTAGAATGGGTGTACAGATAGAAGGTTCACATCAGTCTCAGCACTTTAAGTCTATGGGTACTCCTCGAAATCAACAGGGGTCAAAAAAGGGACATTTAAGTCAGTCTAACACTCACCTAATGCACTGAATATCTATCTTGGTGTTCAACATTTTTGTTGGTTTTATTTTGTTTTATTTAGTAAAAGACCAAAATTTACTTGCTAAAAACTGGACCAACCGTAATTATTTTAAAGCCAAATGCAACTTATTTTTTTTATTAATTTCCGCATGAATTTCAACCTAGAGATTTTTTATTATCAATTTGGTTGTACCTTGCCTTATTTACAGATGGACACATGGTCCTGGGATTTTAGGAAGTTTAAAATGATGAAAATTCTCTGAATTCTCTTTTTGGTGCTGTGGTGTCTGGTGAGGTAATATGGCAGCTCCATGAATTACTCAGAATCAAAGAGTCAACATCATTATGATGATCTACCTGAAAATAATATGTCACAATATAAATATATTGAATGCAGTCATACACTTTCTAGCTCCAAGGGGAAACAGCGCACCAGATTTAATCTAGCCTACAGTGCAGAAAGCCACACTGGATCATTGACTGACCACATCCATGTAATCAGCTATTGAAGATAAAGATGGCTGCCATATTCTCTGGTTTCCTATCCCATCCCAGGTCAGTTGTCAACCCCAAGTACCCACAATAATCGACTGAGCAGGTGATTCAAACAGTGACATTGGCTGAAAAACTAAGACTGATGTGGTGGAAGAGGAAAGAGTACTGTAGGTTTCTGATCGTATGTGACTATGTTGTGTGTATTCCCACTACTCCCAAACATAACTCCTGACACCTAGGATAGGAAGGGTTGATTTTGGGGGAGTACATGTTGGCTAAGGGGGGGGACTACTTAGTCGCTGTTTGTGTAGTGGAGAAAACTCATTGCATGTGGTTATAGATATTTCAACTCCTATCAGTACATCCTCAAAAAATAACTTAATAGTGTACATTTTTCTTTGAATGGTTGAGTATTTCCAAAATGTGGTCTATTATGAAATAAATATTTCTCTTTTTGCCTACATTTGATGTTACTGTTTCTATTTATGGAATTGTTTTATGAGTTACTTAATCTTTTATTTATATATTTTTTCAAACAAAGCCTTACAAAGCCCTGTAAAATACCCAATATTTTCGAATGTAAGGTGAACAAGATGGTGGCGACAAACATGGTCGCCCTGTTTCTAGCTCGTAGACAACTTTGCAGTATTTTTCTTGATGTTGTCGTTGTTGTTATTTCGTACATTATTTGCTCAGAACGTTATTACCTACAGCCAAAAATACATTTGGGATATTAGATTGGCGGTCACTCACCAGCTTTTCGACCAGAAATGTGACTTTCCTGAATCTGATTCTTTTGTTTGAACTTTTGTTTGAACTGAATGCAATTTTATTCATCCCAGCGGCTGCTCCAAGACGCTGATGCCGGAGAAGAGGAATAAGGTCTGGTCTCCTAGTCAGACTCTGGAGGCTTGCATACCTCCACCACTTCCAAGTACTCCCTAACCATCAGTCCCTGGACAATAAAGTAGACGAGCTCATGGCGAGGATCTCTGTATAGAGAGACATCAGGGACCGTAACAGACTCTGTTTCATGAAATCATGGCTCTCTCCGGATAAACTGTCCCCATCCATTCAGCAAACGGGGTTCTCCATCCATTGTGTGGACAGGAAGAAAGAATAAATGATAATAAAGGAAATCTGAGGAAAATGCTAACAAAGTTTGATCAACACATCTCCCGTGCTACTCGCGTATCGAGATCACTGGACCATTGCTACACTCACTTCTGGGATGGCTACTAGGCCCTCCACCACCCTCCCTTCGGAAAATCAGATTGCCTCTATTTTGCTCCTCCCCTCCTATAAGCAAAAACTTCAACAGGATCTACCCGTGGTAAGGACTTTTCAACGTTGGTCTAACCATTCGGAATCTATGCTTCAAGATTGTTTTGATCACGCTGAATTTGAAATGTTCCGGGTTGGCTCTGAGAATAGTATTGACATACACTGACTCTGTGATGGAGTTCATCAGGAAGTGCATAGAGGATGTTATTCCCACTGTGACAATGATAACTTGTACTTTTTGACTGTATGTTTTAATTTATTGTAAAAAAACAAAAAAAGGAAAAAAAAATATATATATATATATATAAAGTTGAAGTCGGAAGTTTACATACACCTTAGCCAAATACATTTAAACTCAGTTTTTCACAATTCCTGACATTTAATCCTAGTAAAAAGTCCCTGTTTTAGGTCAGTTAGGATCATCACTAAAGAGAAATTTAATCATTCGAAAACCCTATTGCAATGATGTTAACACAGCTGAAAACTGTTGTCTTGATTAAAGAAGCAATACAACTTGCCTTCTTTAGACTAGTTGAGAATCTGGAGCAGCAGCATTTGTGGGTTCGATTACAGGCTCAAAATGGTCAGAAACAAATAACTTTCTTCTGAAACTCGTCAGTCTACTCTTGTTCTAAGAAATGAAGGTTATTCCATGCAAGAAATTTCCAAGAAACTGAAGATCTCGTACAACGCTGTGTACTTCTCCCTTCACAGAACAGTGCAAACTGTTTCTAACCAGAATAGAAAGAGGAGTGGGAGGCCCTGGTGCACAACTGAGCAAGAGAACAAGTACATTAGAGTGTCTAGTTTGAGAAACAGATGCCTCAGAAGTCCTCAACTGGCAGCTTTTAAAAAAGTACCCGCAAAACACCAGTCTCAACATCAACAGTGAAAGGAACTCTGGGATACTCTAGTTCCTCTGTCCAGTGTCTGTGTTATTTTGCCCATCTTGATCTTTTCTTTTTATTGGCCAGTCTGAGATATGGTATTTCTTTGCAACTCTGCCTAGAAGGCCAGAATCCCAGTGTCACCTCTTTACTGTGACCCCAAACTTTAGAACGGTAGTGTATATATAAAAAATATAGACCTTATCCAAACCAAAAACCGTGGATAGATAGCAGCCTTTGCGCAAAACTGGAAGCGCGAACCACCGTATTTCACCACCGAAAGGTGACTGGAAACATGGACGTGTACAAACAGACCAGCTATGCCCTCCGTAAGGCAATCAAAGAGACAAATCAACAGTACAGGGACAAGTTAAACACCTTCTTCGCCCACTACGAGGAAAACACAGAGCCGTCGATGCAGGCCACCATCACTCACAAGCTCTCGTTTTCCGTGGCCGACATGAGTAAGATATTTAAGCTTGTTAACCCTCGCAAGGATGTTGGCCCAGACAGCATCCCAAGCTGTGTCCTCAGCGCATGTGCAGACCAGTTGGGAGCAAGAGGGAGCACGCCCCCATCCACATCGATGGGGTCGGCAGTGGAGACGGTGAAAAGAATCCTCTGTTCCTCTGATCAATGACAACTTGAAATGTTCCACACAGACAGTGTGGTGAAGAAAGTGTAACAGTGTGTCTACAACCTCAGGAGGCTGAAGAAATTTGGCTTGGCCCCTAAGACCCTCACAAACGTCTACAGATGCACCATTGAGACCATTGTGTCTGGCTGTATCACCATCTGGTACAGCAATTGCACCATCCACAACCGCAGGGCTCTCCGGAGGGTGGTACGGTAATCCCAACACATCACCGGGGCTTACCACACCAAGGACCTCAGTCACCCGAGCCACGGCCTGTTCACCTTACCACCCACTAGAAGGCAGTTACTGTTACTATCCGGCTATCACCTGATACTCTACCCTGCACCTTAGAGACTGCTGCCCTCTGTACATAGTCATTGACACTGGTCAATTTAATAATAATGTTCACATACTGTTTTACCCACTTCGTATGTGTATACCGCATTCTAGTCCAGGATCATCCTAAATAACTACTGCTGTACATACCTTTCCTATTCAAATACAGTCCATACTGTCTATACACACCATTATATACATATGCACAAATCAGAGGGAAATGTGATGTCTTATAGGCTCCATCTTGTGGACATCTGCTGACACAACAACTGGTGAGCAGCTGTTAGCATTGAACGTGAGAATACAACATCTGGGTCACTGGGGTAGCACCAGCAACGCGTCATAAACCATTAAAGAAATGTTTAGAATTATAGTAAATTTGCTCTAAAACTGCAACATTTTCTCTTAGCCTCATCAAATCAAATTGTATTGGACACATACACATGGTTAGCAGATGTTAATGCGAGTGTAGCGAAATGCTTGTGCTTCTTGTTCCAACAGTGCAGTAATATATAACAAGTATTCTAACAATTCCACAACAACTACCTAATACACACAAATCTAAAGGGATGGAATAAGAATATGTACATATAAATATATGGATGAGTGATGACCGACCAGCATAGGCAAGATGCAATAGATGGTATAAAATAGATTATATACATATGAGATGAGTAATGTAAGATATATAAACATTATTAAAATGGCATTAAATCAAATCAATTTTATTTGTCACATACCATAATTTCTGGACTATTAAGGGCACCTGTTTATAAGCCGCACCCACTGAATTTTATTTTTTTTGTGTATTTTGTACATAAATAAGCCACACATGTCTATAAACCGCAGGTGCCTACCGGTACATTGAAACAAATGAACTTTACACAGCCTTTAAACGAAACACGGCTTGTTGCAAAAATTAATAGGCTTTAACGAAACACGGCTTGTAACAAAAATAAATAGGCTTTTAAACGAAACACGGCTTGTTACAAAAATAAATAGGCTTTTAAACGAAACACGGCTTGTAACAAAAATAAATAGGCTTTAACGAAACACGGCTTGTAACAAAAAAAATAAAAATAGCAGTAAACAGTAGCCTACCAAGAAGGTCATTGGTCACTATCTTCCTCCTCCTGTGCACTGAAACCACTGAAGTCATCTCCTTCGGAGATGAATAGCCTCAGAATTGCTTCATCCGATGTTAGATCGTTTTCATTGTTGCTCTCGTCAATTTCATCCGGAGGCAAATTCCCCGCTGAGCTCATGCTGCCCTCTTCAACACGCAGCAGTCCAGCCTTTCGAAACCCGTTGATGATAGTGTCTTTTTAAACAATGCTCCACGCTGTCAGGACGCTGTCAGGACCCACTGGCAGACTTGACCTTAAATTGCTCTTCGCATCATATGCATTTCTCCGTGTCTTTGCCATGATGAGGGTGACAAAATGACTACCGTAATCAGAATGATGGGAAGTTTGAGCGCGCTCGATTCACGTCACATTATGTGACGGTGCTCAGTTTTTTGCGGGCATGAATCTTGTGAAAGCGGGAAAAATCCATAAATTAGCCGGGTCATTGTATAAGCCGCAAGGTTCAAAGCGTGGGAATAAAGTAGCGGCTTATAGTCCGGAAATTACGGTACACATGGTTAGCAGATGTTAATGCGAGTGTAGCGAAATGCTTGTGCTTCTAGTTCCGACAATGCAGTAATAACCAACGAGTAATCTAACCTAACAATTCCACAACTACTACCTTATACACACAAGTGTAAAGGGATAAAGAATATGTACATAAAGATATATGAATGAGTGATGGTACAGAACGGCATAGGCAAGATGCAGTAGATGGTATAGAGTACAGTATATACATATGAGATGAGTAATGTAGGGTATATAAACATAAAGTGGCATATTTTAAAGTGGCTAGTGATACATGTATTACATAAAGATGCAGCAGTTTAAATGAGTACAGTATATACATATACATATGAGATGAGTAATGTACGGTATGTAAACATTATATTATGTGGCTTTGTTTAAAGTGGCTAGTGATACATTTTTCCATCAATTTCCATTATTAAAGAGGCTGGAGTTGAGTCAGTATGTTGGCAGCAGCCACTCAATGTTAGTGGTGGCTGTTTAACAGTCTGATGGCCTTGAGATAGAAGCTGTTTTTCAGTCTCTCAGTCCCTGCTTTGATGCACCTGTACTGACCTCGCCTTCTGGATGATAGCGGGGTGAACAGGCAGTGGCTCGGGTGGTTGTTGTCCTTGATGATCTTTATGGCCTTCCTGTGACATCGGGTGGCGTAGGTGTCCTGGAGGGCAGGTAGTTTGACCCCGGTGATGCGTTGTGCAGACCTCACTACCCTCTGGAGAGCCTTGCAGTTGTGGGCGGAGCAATTGCCTTACCAGGCGGTGATACAGCCTGACAGGATGCTCTCGATTGTGCATCTGTAGAAGTTTGTGAGTGCTTTTGATGACAAGCTGAATTTCTTCAGCCTCCTGAGGTTGAAGAGGCACTGCTGCGCCTTCTTCAAGACGCTGTCTGTGTGGGTGGACCAATTCAGTTTGTCCGTGATGTGTACGCAGAGGAACTTAAAACTTACGACCCTCTCCACTACTGTCCCGTCGATGTGGATAGGGGGGTGCTCCCTCTGCTGTTTCCTGAAGTCCACAATCATCTGCTTGCTTTGTTTTGTTGACGTTGAGTGTGAGGTTATTTTCCTGACACCACACTCCGGGAGCCCTCACCTCCTCCCTGTAGGCCATCTCGTCATTGTTGGTAATCAAGCCTACCACTGTAGTGTTGTCCGCAAACTTGATGATTGAGTTGGAGGCGTGCATGGCCATGCAGTCGTGGGAGAACACGGAGTACAGGAGAGGGCTCAGAACGCACCCTTGTGGGGCCCCAGTGTTGAGGATCAGCGGTGTGATGTTGTTACCTACCCTCACCACCTGGGGGCGGCCCGTCAGGAAGTCCAGTTGCACAGGGCGGGGTCGAGACCCAGGGTCTCGAGCTTAATGACGAGTTTGGAGGGTACTATGGTGTTAAATGCTGAGCTGTAGTCGATGAACAGCATTCTCACATAGGTATTCCTTTTGTCCAGATGGGTTAGGGCAGTGTGGTTGCGATTGCATCGTCTGCGGACCTATTGGGGCGGTAAGCAAATTGGAGTGGGTCTAGGGTGTCAGGTAGGGTGGAGGTGATATGGTTCTTGACTAGTCTCTCAAAGCACTTCATGATGACAGAAGTGAGTGGTCGTTTAGCTCAGTTACCTTAGCTTTCTTGGAACAGGAACAATGGTGGCCCTCTTGAAGCATGTGGGAACAGCAGACTGGGGTAAGGATTGATTGAATATGTCCGTAAACACACCAGCCACCTAGTCTGATTTCGAGTCTGTATGTAGGCAGCAGCCTCTCTGTGTTAGTGATGGCTGTTTAACAGTCTGATGGCCTTGAGATAGAAGCTGTTTTTCAGTCTCTCGGTCCCAGCTTTGATGCACCTGTACTGACCTCGCCTTCTAGATGGTAGCTGGGTGAACAGGTAGTGGCTCAGGTGGTTGTTTGCCTTTATGATCTTTTTGGTTTTCCTGTGACATCGGGTGCTGTAGGTGTCCTGGAGGGCAGGTAGTTTTCCCCCGGGGATGCATTGTGCAGACCAAACCACCCTCTGGAGAGCCTTGCGGTTGTGCGCGGTGCAGTTGCCGTACCAGGCGGTGATACAGCCTGACAGGATGCTCTCAATTGTGCGTCTGTAAATGTTTGTGAGGGTTTAGGTGACAAGCCACATTTCTTCAGCCTCTTGAGGTGCTGTTGCGCTGCCTTCACCACACTGTCTGTGTGGGTGGACCATTTCAGTTTGTCCGTGATGTGTACACTGTGAAACGTAAAACTTTCCACCTTCTCCACTGCTGTCCTGTCGATGTGGATAGGGGGGTCCTCCCTCTGCTGTTACCTGAAGTCCACGATCATCTCCTTTGTTTTGTTGGCATTGAGAGGTTGTTTTCCTGACACCACACTCCGAGTGTCCTCACCTCCTCCCTGTAGGCTGTCTCGTCGTTGTTGGTAATTTAGCCCACTACTGTTGTGTCGTTTGCAAACTTGATGATTGAGTTGAAGGCGTGCATGGCCACACAGTCATGGGTGAACAGGGAGTACAGGAGGGGCTGAGCATGCACCCCTGCAGGGCCCCAGTGTTGAGGATCAGCGAAGTGGAGCTGTTGTTTCCTTCCTTCACCACCTGAGGGTGGCCCGTCAGGAAGTCCAGGACCCAATTAATGATGAGCATGGAGGGAACTATGGTGTTGAATGCTGAGCTTTATTAAATGAATAGCATTCTTACATAGGCATTCCTCTTGTCCAGATGGGATAGGGCAGTGGGCAGTGTGATGGCGATTGCATCGTAAATTGAGTGGGTCTAGGGTGGCAGGTAAGGTGGAGGTGATATGATCCTTGACTAGTCTCTTCATGATGACAATAGTCATTTAGTTCAGTCATCTTTTCCAAAATGTGGCAAAATGTGTAAGATAACATGAGAATGAGCTATAAAACAATAGAATGGACATTAACCGATTATGATGGTCTAAAGATCAGCCATTTTGGTCAGGGAGTTGATCAACCATGGTTTGCCAGTGCTGTGATAAGATATTGTGTGTTGAGTTGAGTTGTACGAATTTGAATTGTACGAATTTATCTTCACTGCAACACCACCAATCTGGGTTGGCTACGTAAAACTAGTCTGCCCCACGCCTTCAGGTGGTAATACATCTCTGTACACTCTTTCATATAGCCTATGTAATGATGACCTTGGATGACTAATAAAGTTGGGATTTACACTCCCTTGTAATACAGTGAGAATCACTTAGAAGCTTCGGTAACTGATTACAGAATGGACTTTTAGGAGACATGTATTTAAATGAAACATACATATAGTAAAGAATTACAACAAGGACAACATTTAAACCTTTAAAATATATTGTAAAACTAGTGCACAAAACTAGTGAAATATAAAAAGAAAATGTAAAAAAGGAGCAAATTGAGTAATAGGTACTTGTTTTTTATTTATGATGAGGTAATGTTATCCAATCTCATTGAGGTATTATAATATTCTGCTAAATCAAATGGTATATTTTATTACATGAAAATTAATAACTGGAAATAGTAGACTGTGGCTTTGATATTATGACTTAGAAAAATTATTTGGAGAATAAAGAATTCTGTGTGTTCTGCTTCCTTTGTAGTATTTGCTTGTTATCTTATTCCAATGCCAAAGCAACATCTATCAACAGTATTAATTTCAAATGAATTATCATGGTATTTTATAATTAAAACCCACTGATGAAATGCCTTTCAAAGTCACAATAGGGAATGTACCTAATTTCACCCTGCAAAACACCATCATCTTTCTCTCCGATCACACAGCGAAGCCATATCTGCTGTCATATTTGACAGGTGTGTATCCAGTGCTGCTGGATGGGATGTGTGTGTGTCCTCGATCTGAGTGCCCCGTCTGTTGCATTCCCACCTGGCTGTAGGCTACCCCAGGGTGGAGGCTTGCGCCCCGGCTGCTGCCTCGGCTGTGTGGCCGGCTCTCTGGGGCTGGGACGTCCTCCCTGGGGGAAGAAGAACAGGGGCAGGGGGGTAAGAGGGCAAGTGGAAACAGCAGTATGGCCACAGAACTATTTATAGCAGGGATAGGCAACTGGCATGGGGCCTGCATTAAATATAAATATACATACATATATATATATATATATATATATAATTTTAGGAACCCAGTTGAGGTCTTAACTTACTGTTAAGACTTAAAATAGTAGAATACACAAGGTGCAATATAAAAATGTGATTGTGTATCAGCAGTTTTTCTCTTGTTATGTCAGTCACTGACAGTCACTCAGTTATCCCATGTCAGCACAACATTTTTGGATTGGTTAGTTACTCTAGCCAGCTACAGTGGCAAAAAAAAGGTATGTGGACCCTTTGGAATGACCTGGACTTCTGCATAAATTGGTCATACAATTTGACATGATCTTCATCTAAGTCACAACAATAGACAAACACAGTATGCTTAATAAACTAATAACACACAAAAAAGTATATGTTTTCATGTCTTTATTGAACACACCGTGTAAACATTCACAGTGTCGGGTGGGGAAAGTATGTGAACCCTTGGATTTAATAACTGGTTGAACCTCCTTTGGCAGCAATAATTGCCAAAGGAGGAATTTTGGACCATTCCTCTTTACAAAACTGTTTCAGTTCAGCAATATTCTTTGGGTGTCTGGTTTGAACCGCTCTCTTGAGTTCATGTTACAGCATCTCAATCAGGTTGAGGTCAGGAAGGCATATTTACTTCTGTTGAAGCCATTCTGTTGTTGATTTACTTCGGTGTTTTGGGTCGTTGTCCTGTTGCATCACCCAGCTTCTGTTGAGCTTCAATTGGCAGACAGATAGCCTCACATTCTCCTGCAAAATGTCTTGATAAACTTGGGAATACATTTTTCCGTCGATGATAGCAAGCTGTCCAGGCCCTGAGGCAGCACAGCAGCTTCAAACCATGATGCTCCCTTCACCATACTTTACAATTGGGATGAGAATTTGATGCTGGTGTGCGGTGCCTTTTTTTCTCCACACATAGTGTTGTGAGTTCCTTCCAAAGAACTCAACTTTAGTTAATCTGTCCACAGAATATTTTGCCAGTAGCGCTGTGGAACATCCAGATGCTCTTTTATGAACTTCAGACTTGCAGTAATATTTTTTGTTGGACAGCAGTGGCTTCTTCCGTGGTGTCATCCCATCAACACCATTCTTGTTTAGTGTTTTACTTATTGTAGATTCGTCAACAGATGTTAGCATGTTCCAGAGATTTCTGATCATCTTTAGCTGACACTTGTCATGTCTTTGGCATCATTAAAGTGAAGACTGTTATTTTAATCAAATCAATTCTCTGTAATTATTATTACGTGATTAAACTAATCATGTCAATGTAATTAACTAGGAAGTCGGGGCACCAAGGAAAATCTTCAGATTACAAAGTTATAATTTTCCTAATTTAACTCTTCAGATATTTTAACATCTGATCAATTAGTCTTCTAATTAATGAATTATTCTTTACCTCACGTTAGTCTCATTCCAAACGTCGTAAATGGTTGGTTATCTGCATGAACCCAGCCTTTACTATCAATCATCCATACACCAATTCTCTTAATCATTTATTTACTAACTAACTAACTAACTAACTAAACAATCACAGAAATGCATAAACACACAAATAGTAGATATGGTTATAAGGAAATGATAGGGGAGGTTCCCTAGTATGGTAAGCCGATATGACAGCTTGGTGGACAAAGGGAAGTGGGTGTGGACTGAGGAGGGCGGGAAAGACAAAAGGGAGTCACTACACAGTTGATAATTATATTAATTGAAATGCTAATCCTTTGCACATGAACGCTCACTCATTCGGGAATAAGCGTCTCTCTCTGCTTCCCTGAAGTCTTTCGTGGTTGGAATGGATACTTCAGAGTACCATTCAGAAATGTTTTATAGAATAGATGTTTCGGCGGTTATCGGTCTTCGCATCTCAGGTTGACATAATTTCTATCTGCAGACTAGTAATTAGTACCTAAGATTTGCTCTTATTCTTTCGGGATTAATAGTCTCAGAATTGAACCATTTCCACCCGTGTAGCCAATGCTCCATGTGGTATGGTTAGGAATTCAACAACCATTACAACCTTAGCATAGACTGAGGTTTTTGTGGTCTATACTCAAACCGTTGCCCCCTCAGCTGACCGAGAGGATTTCTTCAGGTTGGGGTTTTAGATCATGTCAGATCATGTCTGTGCTCATTAGGGCGGGCCAATGACTTAGTTAAACTTTAAAGGGAATACAATTATCTCACATAAAAGGTTCAAACTCACATTACATAATTTCACAAATAGTTTCATCTTTACTCATTATTTTATACAATAATTAGACGCAAACCTCATAATGGAGGCTCCTGTATAAACAGAGTTATGGTAATGTGGCTGTATGGTCTTTCACGAGGTCACAAACATGAAAGAAAACAGACCGGGTCGTAGCTGGCTTCTCCACCGACTGTTTACACATTCTCCAAAATATGGATTTTGTTCAGTTCTCAAGTTCGGTGATGCAGAAGAAGTTCCTTTGCTCTCTCTATGTGTCTCTTTTTGCATGGCCAGGAGGAGAGAGTCTCCTCCAGGAATTTACGACCTGAGATAACAGAACCTAGGTGTAGGAGGGAGAGAGGGGGAAGCCACTAGCTATACCCAAATAGGGCCACGTCCTGACACACTCTAGGATTCTTCTTAACCTCATTGAGCATTCTGCGCTGTGCTCTTGCAGTCATCTTTGCAGGACGGCCACTCCTTGGGAGAGTAACAACAGTGCTGAACTTCCTCCATTTATAGACAATTTGTCTTACCGTGAACTGATGAGCATCATTTAAGAGATAATTTTGAAACCCTTTCCAGCTTTATGCAAGTCAACAATTCTTAATCTTGAGTCTTCTGAAATCTTATTTGTTCGAGACATGGTTCACATCAGACAATGGTTCTCGTGAATAGCAAACTTAAATTGTGTGAGTGTTTTTTATAGGGCAGGGCTGCTCTAACCAACATCTCCAATCTCATCTCAATGATTGTACTCCATGTTAACTGACTCTTGACTCCAATTAGCTTTTGGAGAAGTCTAGGGGTTCACATACTTTTTGTTTAAATGATGTATTCAATATAGACAAGAAAAATATAATAATTTGTGTGTTATTAGTTTAAGCAGACTGTATTTGTCTGTTGTTGTGACTTAGATAAAGATCAGATCTAATTTTATGACCAATTTATGCAGAAATCAAGATAATTCCAAAGGTTTCATATACTTTTTCTTGCACTGCAAACATTTCTCCCCACCCTATAGCAAAATGTGTAGAATTACAGGAAGTTTCAGACTAATGAATAGAATTGCATGACATTATTTATAAAATTGCTAAATATGCTCTCTGCTCATGGCAACATCTGTACAATTGCAGTGAGGCCAGTTCTGACTGCATGTGCGGGTATGGATGTGGGTACGCAGACATGCGAGCCACTGCGGCCTCTCATGAGTTCAGAATTTTTGTGGCCCACACACCCATCAAAGTTGCCCATCCCTGACCTACGGTCTTAGTGTGAATACAGTACATTCTCCAGTACCTGATATCGTTAGACACTTCCTTCTCATAGCGTGTGAACCTGGCATCACACTTGTAGATGAGGAGCCATATGAGTATCGCCAGAATGATGATGAGCAGTAGACAACCCACCACAGTACCCACTATCACTCCTGCTCTGTTAGGGGCTAGGGAGATGGAGGGAACAAGCACTAGGTGAAGGAACTTTTGAACTTTTTTTGTGCTTTAAACGTGAGTGAATGACTGAGTGAGGGATTGACTGAATGAGTGACTGAGTGTGTACCTACGTTTGTTAGCTGTCAGTTTGACTCTGCACCTCTCGTCCCCCACAGCATTGGTCACCTCACACATGTAAATCCCCACAAAGCTCTCAGAGTGATTGCTGATCAACAACTCCCCAGTCACACGGTCTCATGGATCACAAAGTATGAAGAGCACCAATGAACACGTTTATTTTTCATTGCATATCCAGTCAGCTTAGATACAGTTTCTGTTAAAATGTGCTTTGATGCTGTAATTCACCATGAAACCAGTAAAGGTCAGACTTACTCTGTGTGGCTGAGGATGGGATGGGACCTCCTCTTTCTCTCTTCCATGTGTAGTTGAGGGGAGAGGACCCCTCGGATGACTTGCAGTGCAGGGAGACAGTCTCCCCCACTGCCTCCCCACCCTCCACCCAGCATTTAGGCACCGAAGGACGCACTGACGACAAAGGAATAATAATTACACAAATATCCGCTCTGTCACAGTTTAAAACAACTGAATACATTAAAGAGGACAGTGCTTATTTCTACCTTAACATTAGAAAAGAGACCCATCTGGAATATTACATTTAGGGTAACTACATTGTATTTATTAAATAAAGCCAAGGACACCTTTGCTTGTCAGGGTAGAGAATGACAGGTCTCTGACACTTTCTGAGGTAAGCTTTGTTTCCATTGTTGGATAACAAGGCCACTTTTTTTGTTAGTGCCTCTATTCAGGGTGTAGTACTGTATTTTCTTTTCACCAAAGCTTATTTTCCCACCACACACAATACTGTTCTATTATACGCAGGGAGGGAGATAGACAGAAAGAATTAAAGAGCAGCAGAGTGAAAAAAAAGTGCAGACAAAAGGTAAAAGACAAAAGGTAAAAGACAAAAGGTAAAATAAAAAAGGTTAAAGAAAAAAAGGATAAAGAAAAAAGGATAGGAAAACTTCGGTTGAGAACGAGAATGGCGAAGCACAGCAAAATAGAACTGACTTAAAGCTGCAGTAACTGGGAGGAAGTTTTAGCTCCAACTGAACTTGTTCTACTCAATAGTCCATAACATTGCCAGTGTGACACTTGTATTTGTGAAAGCACTTTAGAAATACTCAGTTTGAAGGTCTTGCTGTACCTTGGAGGTTGTTCAGAAGTACAGTTGGAGGTTCACGAGGTCAAAAGAAACATGACAATGAAAATAAAGAGTGGTGATATTCTCTTGAGGAGAAAACTAACCACGTTTTCATGAACTTATTCACCTGAAGATATTCAAGTTGTCACAACTAACTAAAACCAAGCCACACTACAGGTGTGAGTCCAACAGCCAGGCTTAAATAATGCAGCATGTTGACACGTTAGCCCAAAGTTGAAATGTGACGTCTGTCTCACCCATCACGACCAGGGACACTTTCTGCATGTCCACTCCCGGTGACTTCTTGACTTTACACTGGTAGGTGGCAGAATGGGCTGGTGACAGGAAAGCGATGGAGAGGGACGCATCACCCAGGGAAGGGTCGCCAGCAGCAAAGTCCAGCCCCTTAGTTAGACCAGGGTTACCATGGATGTACTTATTCCCACCTGCATAGGACAACAGCTGAAGAAGTCCAAACATTTGAAAAATCAGAAGAAATGGGGAAAAAAATCAAAAGATGTTTGATATATCTTAGCGACAAGAGGTGAGCAGATGGAAGTAATGGACTTGATTCTATCCTTGAACTAGCTACTTTATCTAACAGCATGTTTTGTGATTGCTTGAAAGGTTGTGGAGAGAACTTTATATAACAATCTGAGATCTCACCTAGAATAACTTGGTAACTTCAGTGCCACATACCAGTTGGTCCTTCTGGGTGGTATCTGGGCTGACCACTGACCACTCAATATCCAGCTCTCCAGTGTCCGAGGGGTCAGGTGTGTATGTACACACCAGGGTCATTCTCTCCCCCTGGGCCCTCTGGACGGTCTGAGGACCAGTAGAGGTCAGCTGCATTCCCATGCTGCCAGCTAGGGCCATTCAAATACTGTTACTGTGAACCCTAGCGACAACTTCTCAAGTCTATTGAATTTGACCTTCTAATACTAATTACTACTGTAGGCCTACTGCTTATAAAACTTAGGAGAGATATTTAGTATTCAGCTTCTTCTTTATAATTTACATCTCCCTGACTATAGTTTTTTAAATGGTGAAAAAAAAAACATTTATGCTATATCCTTGACTTCTATAATAACAACTTGAGATGTTTGTTATTGTGTGTTCTCGTGTTAGTTTGTTAGATGAGCATATTGAAATGAAGTAACTGAGAGATGCAATCAAACTCAACATTTACAGGACACTAGTACATCCTCAAGAGAGAGACAAAAGCCTTCTTGTGAACTGGCAGTATCCACCATGGCAACACACCTGGAGACCATTACCCAAGGGATGACCAGTGTTATGATTGCCATCCTTGAATAAATAGACTGTTATATTCAGTCTGTAACAATCCAGTTTCCACTGTCGAGTTCAGGAATAAGTTAGTAATAGAAATGAATTACTTCCTCACTTTACAGATTACTGTGCATGTGTGTGTGTGCATGTGTGTTTGTGTGTAGGGTGTTCTTCCTCACCTGCATTGAGAAAAACTGTGATTGCACATATCCTGATCATGGAAGACCATGGGCGAGAGCTAGGAATGCATGGATAGACATTTTGAACCATGGCAACATTGAACAGACAAGCACATACAGCAATACTTTGAAAATACATATAGCTCTCTGTGGTGCCCTGCTTGAAAACTAGATGAGCACATGACATGGTGTTCTGAGCATCTCGGTTTGTGGAGGGACAATTTGTGAAAACACACCTTTTTTTCTCTAAATGAACCTGGATGGAAGAGAAAATAATAGACAAAGTGTTGTGTAGACTGTATCCTTTATGTTGTCTGCTGCCTAACTGTCCTGACTTGAACTGTGTAACAGACTTGAAGCAGAGTGTTGAAATAGACAACGTATAAAAAAAGAGCAGGTACACTGAACAAAGAGGTATATATTTGTGAGCTGCGTCACGCTGAAAGCATCAGTTATACAGCTGCATCTGCTACATCTAAATTCTGTTCAACCTACATGTACTTCAAAGTATTTTTAGAATCAAAAAGGTAATGTACTGATATTAACAAAATAAAGCAAAATGCTTAGATAAACTATTTCTTCTTGGATAGGGTATTTTGTGAAATGCCTATTGTTTTAGACAGGTTTATCAAAACGTTTTAAAACTAGATGTTCCCTTTGGTTAAAGAACCCAAACAGTAGTTCCACAAAAATGTATTTATTTTTCAACTGTATTATTCGAAGCCACATAGACTACAACAGTGTTTTCGCACACTGTTAATGTACACCTGTTGTTTACAAAGCATGTCACAAATAAAATGTGATATGATTTTATAACAAGGGTTGAAAACAATACAAGGTAGCTCAAAAAACTAAAAAGCTCACAATAGCACAAAGGGGAAATCAACGTGACAATGAACACAATTCACCTGAATGAACGTCGCTCATCCAAATGTAGAACCATTCCAATCAATCGACAAAGCATGTCAGCAGGTTCTCTTTCTCTGTCTCTTCTGCTCTTTCTTCTTCTCTATCCCTCTTACACAGCAGGTCATGCCTGTCTTCCTCCTCATTAGCATAGGCTAATCTCATTGGACAGTTCTATCAAAACCTGTTTTTTCTTTTTCCAAACAAACCTTAAACCAGAATTAGTGTGGACTGCCATAAAGTGTCACCAGCGCTATGGGAGTTACACACATTTGAAAATGTTTCGATTTTGTGGATAGTCACTCTTTGTCAAATATTTTGTTCACTTTATCGCCTACCATCTGTGGATGAGCTCTGGTTTCAAACAAAGAGCTAGGAGACCATGGTAATGTGGTCCAAACAGCCATGTCTCAGGTGACAACAAACAGGTTATTCATCTGGTTACTGGTTAGTCCAGGATACAACAGGTGTGGTGGGGAGTGAATCAATGAAATAGATTAAACAACCAAATTGGCTAAAATTGATAAATTAACTATAGTAATTGGAACAGGACTTCTACATTTTCCATTAAAATATGAAATAACCAAAACAGAACATTCTTTAGAGATGCAGTCCACAGATCCTCATGTGTGACTGTGAATTGCCTATTTCCTCAAAAACAAATAAGACCAGTTAATATGAATGGCCTCTAAAATAATCCCCAGTCAACCCTTAAATTATGCCAGGCCCCTCAGCAGGTACTACAATTTACCATAAGGTTTTCCTTGTTTGTCCATAAATATTCCTGTAACATTGCCAACTGCATGACATTAGCATTATTTGTGGCTTTAATTTCCTGGACATGCAGTATCCCATCCCAGATGAAGACAGATGAAACATGGAGCAGGTTTTCATCAAGGATCTCTCTCTAATTTGCTCCGTTCATCTTTCCCTCAATCCTGACCAGACTCCCAGTCCCTGCCGCTGAAAAACATCCCCACAGCATGACGCTGTCACCACCATGCTTCACCATAGGGATGGTGCCAGGTTTCCTCCAGACGTGATGCTCGGCATTCATGCCAGAGTTCAATCTTGGTTCCATCAGACCAGAGAATGTTGTTTTCTCACACTACTAATCCAATGATTATGTTACCGTATGTGAGACTGGTAGTCAGATTGCTGCCTTGGAAACGTTTGTGTTAAATCATTAATATCATGACATGTGTTATGTCATCCTTATGACAACTTTATGTAGGCCTTATGGAGGGTTGAAGCAATGTGTTACTAAAAGAAGAGCCATGATGTATCTATAATTGTTGTGATATACCGCAGGTCAAGGACTAGACTGTGACTGTTGGATTCAGTGTTAAAATTAAAATAATATTGAGAATAAATAAGATCTGTGCATAGAAGCCTGGGGCAACAGGCAATAACTGCACAATAAACTATAGCCTACACATATGGAGCTAATCTTTATCCTATGCATTGGGCTTTCATGACCTTCTACCCAGTCATTGGGCCTTCATGACCTTCTACCCAGTCATTGGGCCTTCATGACCTTCTACCCAGTTTTGCTAAATCATTTATTAAGTGCCAACTAGGCTATATGCTGTTGGGTCATCCACATGACTGTTTATGGCTCGATTATGTAAACGACTTATCTGATGTAAAAGTTTGATAAAGCAGTTACAGTCTTCAGTACGAAACATTTAGCCAACAGTTAAATTAGAATAGTCCAAGTTTTCAGAGTTTTGCCGTCATGACTGAAGAAACGTGGGATGTTGTTATTGTCGGCGCTGGGCTGTCAGGACTGAGTGCTGCTCAGACTCTGCGGAAGAGAAATGGCAAACTCAGAATATTAATTCTGGAAGGAAAAGGTTTGTCAAAACTGTTTGGCATTTATTATGCAGCGAAACAATCAACGTTCTCCGCATCTAGCCTGTGACAGCGGCTTCGACGCGTCCCATTTGCTGTCATAGAATTTAAGTTGTGGCCTGTCATTTGTTTACGGGCTAATTGTGAGGAGCAGAAATCACAGTCCAAGAATATGAAATATTTTAACAATTCGTAACAGAATTATAAAGCAACACTATTATAAATATGAACATGTAATGCAATTGAAGGTGTATGTGTTTTTCCAGACCGGGTAGGAGGACGAACTGTTACCCAGGAATTACCTGCTGCTCGCGGCATTGATCGCTGGGACATGGGAGGGCAGTGGGTTGGCAGGTAGGTTCTTGGAACAGCCTGGTCTCATAGACTGGATGTAACATAGTAAACGTAAGTCCGGGACGTTCAAATTAGTATGGCATGTTATGTTTGGTATGGTTACATAAGACAGAAGGTTACTTAAGTCAAAAACGAAACTAAAGTGGTTTGTCTGGTTGGATGGGGAGGCATATAACACAAACATCTAGCTACCCAAATGTTGTATGTTCAAATCTCATCACGGACAACTTTAGCTAATTAGCAACTACTTACTAGTTTTTAGCTACTTTGCAACTGTTATAATGTTAGCTAACCCTTCCTTCCATAACCCTAACCGCAACCCTTTAACCTAACCACTAACTATAACCCCTAACCATAACCCCTAGCCTAGATAATGTTAGTCACCTAACAAATTGGAATTCGTAACATATCATATGTTTAGCAAATGTTTTACATATTGTACAAATTTCAATTCATAACATATTCTACCAATTACAATTCGTATGATATGTTACGAATTGCAATTCATATCATATGAAATCAATGATGGACATCCATAAATTATACATACCATACAAAACATAACATATTCATAGGCATATCCTGAATTTACATTTACTATGTTACCTCTACCACTGAGTTTACTTGGAATGGTGCCATGTCACTCAGTGCGGTAGGGGTAAATGCAAAATCATTTCATACATTGGAGGTGTTACAATTGGGTTTAGCCTAACTTCATAATCAATGTAGGGTGAATAATCAATTAGGCTTACATGTAATCTGATTGGGCCTACAAAAAAACTACAACTGTAAACAAATACTTTTGAAAAACAAGTTGATTATTTCTTGGATTACTTTATAATTCAGAAAGGATGTTTGGGGGGAAAAAATACATTAATGAGACCCTTCTGTTTTCTCATTGACGTTCAATTCAGCATTGAATACGTTTGTTCCATTTGAGTTTGGGTAATCCCCAAATTACATTAATGATTACAATTTTGGACAGGTAACTAGTAACTAACGGATTACATTTAAAAAGAAACCAAACCTGTCATCATGTAGCTTCATCTCAACAATATTGTCTAAATGATGAATGGTGAAGTAATGAAGAACAATTTATCAATGGTAATTTGTCATCCAGCCAAGCAGAGCAGTGGCATTATGAAGGGAATTAAATGTGCCTCTTTGCAGTACATTGAACATGGACTGACTGATTTTTGCTTACCTTTGGAAAGGTACAAAGTTCATACATAGTTTACATTCATAAGGATGACAAGTGGAAGTGCCAACTAGTACAGTACATTTCAGTCATTGATATTCCATTATACTGTATAAATCTATGAAAAAGGCCCATGAAATTCCCTCTCACACAGTCACATTCCCAAGCTATTGGAGGGAATGAACAGAACAGAACAGGACATATCTGTGTTCCGAGAGTACTGCAAAGTAGGAGAGCTTTGAGGAAATCACAAAAGTTGCTATCAATACATCCCAAAAAGGAGACATGATTACTACAGGAGAATAATAGTGGGCTTCATCCAGGACAGAAATCATTACAAATCGACTTACTGGGACGCACTTAGACACAGGCTTAGAACGATTATATAGATTACTATCGACCTGGAGCGAAGACTGGTAGAGGCCACTGCTGCATCCAGGCAGCTAAGACAGTTGCCATTGTGTCGTCTGTCAGGTGGTGCAAAGAGGACAGGTCTGTGTGCGATCATGGGAAACCTCTTAGACCTACGGTAGTAGAGGGATGCAGTCAGAACATGGAACAGACTATTATTTATTAAGGGAAAAGAAAGTGATCATTTGACATGCACCACATACGTTTAAATGTGTCACTCTCTCAGGAGTTTAGAGACTTCAGCGGACTGTGATAAAAGAGGGAGGGCGGATACCAGAATCACACGACTGAGCCCCAGCTTGGATAAATAATCAGCCTCATCATAGATTTATTTTCAGCACATTCAAATCAATAAATTAATAAATTAACTGAAACATTTTTGATGAAATAATGGACAATGTATGTTCCCACTGGGCACACACTGGTTGAATCCCAAAAACGTTCACGTCAAATTACGTTGAACCAACGTGGAATAGACGTTGAATTAACTTCTTTGCCCAGTGGGTTGATTTTATATTTAGTCTCGGTTGACCTTGCTGTTAAGATCAAAGTCAAAAGATGATCACTTTGCTAATCTAACTGTTGTTGTCCCTCTTACCTCAGCACTCAGACATACGTCATGGGCCTTATTCAGGAGTTTGGCCTGGAGGTCTACACACAATACACCACAGGCAAGAAAGTACACCACGTTGGTGGTCCTCATGCCAAGGTTCGAACCAGCAGCACCAGTATCCCTGCCCTCTCTACACTGGTGCTACTGGACCTGTCACAGCTCGTCTGGAAGGTAGGGGACTAACTCGCCTGGCTATTATTCTCCCCAATGTTGCAGGTCACAACCAAGCCAAACTCAGTGGTTTTCAAACCTCTCCTCTGAGACCTCCAGACGTTTCACAATTGTGTTGTAGCCCTGAATCATACTGAACAAAAAATATAAACACAAAGTATCGTTCCCATGTTTCATGAGCTGAAATGAAAGATCCCTGAAATGTTCCATACACAGCTTATTTCTCTCAAATGCTGTGCACAAATTGGGTTACATCCCTGTTAGTGAGCATTTCTTCTTTGCCAAGATAATCCATCCACCTGACAGGCGTGCCATAGCAAGAAGCTGATTAAACAGTGTGATCATTACACAGGTGCACCTTGTGCTGGGGACAATAAAAGGCCACTTTAAAATGTGCAATTTTGTCACACAATGCCACAAATGTCTCAAGTTTTGAGGGAGCTTGCAATTGGCATGCTGCCTGCAGGAATGTCCACCACAGCTGTTGCCAGAGAATGTAACGTTAATTTCTCTACCATAAGTCACCTCCAACGTCGTTTTAGAGAATTTGACGTACTGTCTAACCAGCTTCACAACCGCAGATCACGTGTAGCCATGCCAGCCTAGGACCTCCACATCCGGCTTCTTCACCTGCAATATCGTCTGAGACCAGCCACCCGGACAGCTGATGAAACTGAGGAGTATTTCTGTCTGTAATAATGCGGTTTGGGAGGAAAAACTCATTCTGATTGGCTGGACCTGACTCCCCATGCCTGCGTGCGTCCCTGCCCAGTCATGTGAAATCCATAGATTAGGGTCAAATGAATTGATTTCAATTGACTGATTTCTTTTTATGAACTGTAACTCAGTAAAATTGTTGAAATTGTTGCATGTTGCCAGATTCAGCTATTCAAGGGCTTGAAAATTAGTTTACAAGTTGAATCAGGTGTGCTAGCTGTGGAATAGTTCAAATTCATGCAAATGGGGGTTCCAAAGAGGTTTGAAAACCTCTGGTCTATCTAACAGTAAATCAAACTGAGAAACAGCTAATTAAAATACTCAGCCTGTGCTGATGACTCACTTAAACAAATGAATACTAGACAAACATGAATTTGTTTGTCTAGAAAAGTAATTAATTGTTTTGTATTGTATTTTGAGATGAACTTAATCAACATCGTCCTAGTAGTTTTGTTAATTATGTGATGAATTGATGTGATGCCCTAAATGGGATGTGTTAATTATATTTGAAATGAATCATGCTGTGTTAATGTGAGTGTGGTCTCACGTCATTATCATGGCACAGAAACACAATGTTAATGTAGCCAATGTGAAATGGCTTGCTGGTTAGCGTTGCGAGCTAGTTACGTTCAATTGTCGACGTGACCCGATCTGAGACCTTGAAGAAGTTGTTTCCCTCGCTCAACAATAGCTGCG